>NC_091741.1:109947865-110017865 GCF_043380555.1 Nothobranchius furzeri
ACCAACACACACAGACCAATATTTATTATGGACATCAGAACACCCCACCATACACAAAATGTCAGTAATCAGAACATTATATCTCAGAGCAAACATAATAACAGAAGAAAGAGACCGTAAACAAGAGGACAAACACATACAACACGCTTTAAAGACCTGCGGATAGCCGACATGGGCAATAAACAAAGGAAAACAACAAACAACAACAGAAAGAAAAGAAAAAACTAAGCAAAGAACCAGAAACCCAGAAAGACAAGAACCAAAACCAGTGATAACCCTACCATACATCAGAGGCACAACAGAAAAAATAAGAGCAACAATGAAAAAACACAACATAAACACACCAACAAAACCATACACAACAGTTAGAAATAGACTAGCGCACCCAAAAGACAAGATACCAGCTGGACTTAAATGTGGAGTCGTTTACGAAATCCCATGCAAACTCTGCAATAAAACATACATAGGAGAAACCGGACGCCAACTCAACACACGAACAATAGAACACAGAAAGGAGTGCGAGAAAGTGGCAAATCGTAAACACACAAGAGCAGCAAAAGAAGAAGCAGAAAGTACAATAAAGAAGTCAGCCATAACAGATCACTGCATAAGAGAAAACCATGTAATGGACTGGGACAACACAAGGATCATAAACACCGAACAACAAAAATACAAAAGATGGATAAAAGAAGCAATCGAGATAAGGAGACGTGGATGTAGGACCATGAACAGAGATGATGGGGTTTACACGTTGGACCGCGCATGGGACTGCATCGCCGGAGAGGGGAGAGCGGGCAGCAAAGGGCGACAACGTCCTCTGCTGCCCGCGGATAAACGGAGAAGGAAGTGATGCCAGTTGAGGTGGCTCAGGCATCTGGTTAGGATGCCTCTCTCGTGAGGATTTCCGGGCACGTCCAACCGGGAGGAGACCTAAAGGTAGACCCAGGACACGGTAGAGGGACTATGTCTCTCACCTGGCCAGGGAACGCCTTGGGATTCCCCAGGAGGAGCTGGCCCAAGTGGCTGGGGAGAGGGAAGTCTGGGCCTCTCGCCTTAGAGATCATCTGGAGTTGGGTTGCCCCTGCGACCCGACTCCACATGAGTGGATAGATGGATGGATGGATGGACGGACGGACTCAAGTGGGGTGTGCCACAGGGGTCTGTACTGGGTCCACTTCTTTTTGCCGTCTACTTACTACCGTTGGGGAATCTTCTCTGGCAGTTCAGCATGCGTTTTCATTTTTATGCTGACGACTGTCAGATCTACCTCCCCCTTCAGCGGGGGGTCGATGGGTCAATATCAAAGCTTGTAGATGCCTTAGAGGATGTGTGCTCCTGGATGGCTACAAACTTTTTACATCTGAATGACGCTAAGACTGAAGTAATTGTACTTAGCCCTGGCATGTCTACATGCCCATGCAATGCTGTGAATCTGGGCCCTTTAGCATCCAATATGAAGACCACCATCCGAAATTTGGGAGTGCAACTGGACTCAGCCCTTAAATTCGACGCACAAAACCAGGTTGTGCGATCGTGTTTTTTTTAACTCACGCCGACTTGCCAGAATTAAGCCCCTGGTGTCCAGAGTACATTTAGAGACTGTCACACATGCTTTTGTTCTTTCAAGGCTCGACTACTGCAGTGCACTGTATGCCGGCCTTAGTCAGGGTGCGTAGCACGCTTGCAGTTAGTACAAAACTCAGCCGCTAGGTTTGTGACAGGCACTAGGCAAAGGGAACATATCACCCCTGTGTTGGCATACCTTCATTGGCTGCCTGTGCAATACAGGGCAAAATTCAAGGTCTTGGTACTGGCATACAAGGCCTTACAAGGAACTGCTCCAGCATGTCTTGGCAAACTTTTGCATAGGCATGCCCCCTCGCGGGCCCTTCGCTCAGCCAGCGGGGAGCTGTTGATCATTCCACGCACTAAGTGCATGTCACGGGGGGACCGTGTGTTCTCGGTGTTGGCACCTGCACTTTGGAACCAGTTGCCTTTGGTGGTGCATCAGTCAACCTCATTGGGGGTTTTTAAGACTCGCCTTAAGACACATTTTTTGGTCGAGGCATTCCAGGATTAGCTAATTTTACCCAGTTTCGATGCCCCAGCCTCTTAATCTTTTTCAGGATTTTATTTTTTGCTTTTACTCTCCTCTTTTAATTGATTTTATGTTGGTTTTACGATTGTTATATTTTATTCTGATGGTTTTATGTTTTTATTGTGTTGTGTTCAGCACCTTGGTCGCAGTAGGGGCTTTATAAATAAATGAAATGGATGGATGGATGGATGGATGGATGGATGGATGGATGGTTGGATGGAAGTGACGCCACCATCAGCGTCAGCTCTGAGGATGTGTTGCAGTCGGCAAACGAAAGTGTCAGCAAGGTAAAAAAACCTTTTCTGAGATTAAAAAGAACCAAAAATGCAGCGAGAGAGTAAGCAGTTTTACAGATAAATGGACACAGCTGTAACATGTCACTGTTGACTCCAGTTGTCAGACCTGTGTGCGTTCAGCTGTTCTGATTCAACCCCTCCCAAGCTGCAACACGATGTCTCAGACAGGACGCTGCCCACAGTAAAAGGTCACATGTTGGTTTGGTGTCCTTCTGACCTCAGAGGTCGCGGAACAGCTGATGTAAGGTCAACATAAAGATGAGGTGAAGCTCAGCATGCAGAGCTGCTGCTCCCACCGGAACCCAAAGTGTTCCAGGTCCAACCTCAGGGAAGGACGGTTCCTGTTCAGTCTGATCTGGTAGCTTCACATCCAGACTGAAGCTGTCGGTGGTGTAGAGAACAGCCCTTTGTAACGTGAGGAAATATGGGTTTTCTATCACAAAGGTGGTGTTGGACTCAGCTGGGTCATAGCTGGGTCGCTGAGAACTTTCACCCACAGATTAAGACCTGAACGCCAGCGAGTCTGGGAGGAAACCATAACATCAACCACCTGCAGTCTACCAGAAGATGTGTTTACATGAGTTGTACCCAGACCAAGTCAAAACATAAAGTTTAAACTTCTTTTTCTTGATTTTAATGTTAAAGTAACCATTATCATTTTGCTCATTATAAATGTGATTAATCAAATGAATGACTATTTAGCTTTGGGGTAATTATAATGGTTTAATGAATCCATTCTTAAATAATGTTGAGAATGTTTGTTACTGACCTTCACACACACTCAAGCACAAACATTCACACACATCCACACACACCTGCTCACAGTAAACTCCAGACACATTTGATGACGCACGTTTGCTTTGAGAAGAGAAAGGTTTTTGGTAAGTTTTCAGTCTTATGATGCAGTTCGTGTTGGACAACGAGAGAGAACAGACCTGAAAACCAAAGGGGGGGCAGAGCCTGTTGGCTCGTTCTTCCCCCCTTTCACGCTGTTTCTGCCACGCCAGGCAGAATAGCTGAATCGCAACTTCTAACGCAGACTCATTACCGAGTCTTTTGATTTCTGAGTGAATTAACTTAAGAAAGCGCGTCGACAAAACGCTTTACCATCAACGTGTACCGAGGACAACTCTGGACCGGGTCGCAGCGCATCTTTGTCTTCTCTGCCAGCCAAGGTGCCCTGGATGAAACATCCTAAGGTGACGCCCCGGATCCGAAAGAGGGTCCAAAAGAATTCGGTGAGACAGAACACGGTGTTTAGCGTTTTGATGCATCTTTTCCAACTAAGAGCCTAAGTTTATTCAAACCATCACTTTTCACTCAGACACCTGGTTCTTCCTGAAGCAAAATCAGATGCACTCACGCACCCATCCCAGCTCATATCACTCTCACCATCACAACATTCTCAATCTTCATAAATTCATCAGAAGGTCTATTTGAGCCAGAACAGCATATCAACTGTTAAAGAGATTGTCCCACAAAGTTACTAATGTTGATTGCATTTCCTGTTTGTCAATTTTCAAAATCATTAGTTTAATTTGAAGAATTAAAACTGTTAATCCTTCAAACTTGTTTCCTCATTGAACTGAAACACAGACACTCAGATATTATTGGCAGTTTATGGATGAAAACAACCTTTGAGTCTTCTGAACAATATAAAATTTGGTTATTGATTTATTAAAATTAATATTCCGAATTAATACGTAGCATGGTTTCTCTTTCATAAAAGAGCATAAATCCATAACGCTACACCTTTCAGGTTGGATCCAGTTGCTGATAACTTCTAGCATGGAGTCATCATCTGGAAGCCAATCAGTCAGATGAATGCTGTTTTTTGTTTCTGATTTTGGATGAAAATAAAGGTTCTGGTTCTGACAGAAGAGCTGAAAACCCCATCTAGGTTTCAGCTGACTCCACACTTTTACAGCTGTGAGTATTTACCTTCACTGATTTTGAACAAATGGACCCAGTCAGCTGATCACAACCTTCCAGCTGCAGCCAGCAGCTGGAGAATTATGAACGTTTCGTGGACCCACACAGCCCAGCTCTCTGTTGAGCTAATTCAGCCTCGTTAACAACACTTCTGCAGCCAATTACCATAAATCCCTGTTAGCTATTGCAATTAACAGTAACGAGGCAGCGCTGCACGTGTTTCCACTGTTGTAATTAAGCCAGCGTGCTGTTAATTAGCTGAATGTGAGTGGGAGGTTTTATGCTCGTTAGTATGTCCATTTCATTCAATTAGCTCTGTCATTAACGAGGTGTCTCTGTTCTAACGAAGTTAATGCAGGGAGGAGGCGGCGAGCAGCCGATTAGCCTGGACAAACATGATGAGTACATGGCATGGAGCCCAGTGTGTGTGTGTGTGTGTGTGTGTGTGTGTGTGTGTGTGTGTGTGTGTGTGTGTGTGTGTGTGAGGCAGCCCAACAGACTGTACCATGGGGACATAAATATGTCGCCATCTGAAAACGTTAGCACAACCGTTAGGATTCACCTGCCCATGCCCCTGCTGCTCTGCTCTGATTTTATCCCAAACCAGAACCCTCAGAAGGTCTGTCAGTTCTGCACAGCCCTCATCCAGTGAATCAGAGTCAATATGGAACCAGACAGGGGTTCAACAAAAGTCAGCTGTCAATATGGTGCCAGCTGAGCTCCTAAAAACCCAGGTTCGGGTAGAACTGCTGGGACATCTGCTACCTGCTGGCAGCATGCTCTGTTTTGTTGGAAAACAAACATGTAGCCGTGGAACCAGTAAGCCTGAACAAACTCAGGACGACCTGGACTGACCCAGACCGACCTGTACAGACTCAGACTAACCTGTACAATCTAAGACTGACCCAGTCCTACCGTGCCAGTCCCAGACTGACCTGGACAGACTCAGACCGACCTGGACTGACCCAGACTGACCTGTACAGACCCAGACTGACCTGTACAGACTTAGACTGACCTGGACAATCCCAGATTGACCTGGACTAACCTGGACAGACTCAGACAGACCTGGACTATGGAACATCTTCTGAAAATTCCATCAGACTTTTATCTATCTCAGATGGGACCAAAAACCCTGTCCTCTCTAAATCTCTGCAGACTAAACTAAGTGTGATGCATCATTTAATCATGTTGTTCTGATGGTACCGGCACTAACCGAGCCTCCTGGAGCAACAGACACCTGACTGATTAGCTTGATATGAAAATGACTCCAGCGTCTTGAGAGACAAATTGTGACATGACTTGGTGGATGAGAGGAGTGAATTAGGCAGAAAGACTCGCCTCCTCTCTGGCAGGTCAGATCGGAACATCATCAGGTTGACGGATAACAGAGTTCTGGAGATCCTGATGGGTGGATCTGTGGTGAAGTCTGAATAACTGGAACACAACCGGTAATGGTCATTAAACACGCTAGACGTGGCCGTGGTTCTGATTCTTTCAGACCTGACTGATCTGGTATGAAGGAAGACCCCAGACCCTAACCCTTTCTCCAGGTCATGCAGCAGGAAGCCATCTGACAGCCATGTCTTTATCTGAAGACTGGAGACACAATGATCATCTATGAATGATCATTATGGATCTGATTAAATGTTTTTGGCCATGAGCAGAGGGGAATGAGGTCCAAACCTCTGCTTGTCAGTGGCAGCTCCCCTCCTTTTAACTCTAAATACTGTTGGAGCTGATGGAGAGGACCGACTCTAGATAAACCAGAGGAACTCCTCTTGAAGAGATGAAGATGTTCTACATGGAAGCAGCTGGTCTGAGAGAAGCAGAACATTCCAGAACATCGTTTTCCTGGTGTCCGGAGCCTCCTTCAACATCTGAGATGTTCCAATAATTCATGTGTTCACTCTGGCCTCAGGCAGAGTAAGTTGGGATAACTGCCTCATTACCCAGATCTACTTAAGACACTCTGTAACTACAGCGCCCTCCACTGGCTGACACCCAAAACCAGTTCAGACTAAAACCAATTTGGAACTTTTATAGGAGAGTGAAGTGGTTGAGCCGTTTACTCCTGGTATTCTCATGGAAAGTTGTCCAGAAAGCACAAGAATGTTTTCTAAAACCAAACAGAAGCAATCTTTTGACCAAAAGGCAACATTTATTTTTGCGTACCTTGTAAAATATATCAGATCTGTAGTTACCTAACAGTAGCTTTGAAAGTAATACGGTCAACTACTTTTCAAGTATGTGTAGAAACAAGTTACATGAGTAATCATGAGTACTCATTTACCAACTTAGAAAATAAAAATGAGAATATCTCAAATTTCTGAGTTTGGAAACAGTTACATTCAAGCACCCTCTTATCAGCAGATTCAAACATAAATCATCTCAGTTTATGGGACCACAAAAGTAAACGGAGTACTGACTCTCCTAACAAAGACCAAAAAAGTGCATCTCAAACCTGTAACATGCCAAATATTTGAGTTCTTGGAATCCATTCTGAACCTTTGTGAATCGATTCTGAATCTTTATCAATTAGAATCCCGATTCAGACTTGAATCAATTTTTTTCAGCACCTCTAGTTTTAACTGTTGCAAATCTGCAACGCCTGCCTCCAGAGGGTTAAACCCATAAAGAACCCATCAGTTAAACTGTTAGGAATTCTAACTCTTCAACAGCTTGTTTTAGGGCAATTCATTTAGTAGATTAATTAGAATTTGCCCTTTATGACAATAAAAATTTGAAAAAAAAGATTGAAAAAAAAATTTGCGGTGCTTGGGCTTACGTAGTTCAGAGTGGTTGTGGTAATTAAAGGTGCAACTTGTAGGAATTTTACGGTGAAATTATCACAGAACAGACTAATGCAGGAGACTGCAACACATCGCTCGTGAGCTACCAGCAGCTTGTGCGCTTGAAAGTCGATCACCTGGAAGCAGCCAGCGCCATCCTGCCTGACTTGTAATTAACGAGGGATGGATTTTTAATTATTTCTGGCAAGATGTCCTGTTTCTGTAAATCTAATCTCAAATTAATTTTGTGGAAGTAAATAAAAATCTGATTAATTGCATAGATCTTACAACAAACTTGTGGAAGTACACAGATTAATTGCTGAGGTTGCAGCCGCAGCACAGATCCAGAAAAAATAAAAAACATAAAAATGAATAAATGAATCAGGAACGCAGGAAGAAGTCTTATTTCTGTTTTTCCATATTTACTTCAGTTCAAGTGGTTTAGAATTTAGTGTTTTTATCACAGTTTGTTTGTATTTTATTTATTTCAGGTGAAGAGGCAGCTGAAGAGACTGAACAAGGCTGCAGGTCCAGATGGTGTCAGCCCCAGAGTACTGAAGGCCCCAGCCCCAGAGTACTGAAGGCCTGTGCAGAGCAGCTCTGTGGGATTCTGCAGCACCTCTTCAACCTCAGCCTGGCCCAGGAGAAGGTTCCAGTCCTGTGGAAGACATCCTGCCTTGTTCCAGTTCCAAAGAAAACTCGCCCATCAGTCAATGACGACTACAGACCGGTTGCCCTGACATCCCACATAATGAAGGTCCTGGAGAGACTCCTGTTGGTCCACCTGAATAAGCAAACTAGGACATATCAGGACCCACTGCAGTTTGCTTATCGCCATGGAGTGAGCAGCAGCGACCCAGAAGTTATTTCTTGTACCCCTAAGAAAGCTGCGACTAATAAGCAACTAACCATAGCTAACTTCTTTGGATCTAAAAAAAACATTTAAAATTAGTTGACTTACTTGAAGTTTGCCCTTGAAGTAGCTGCCGGCTTCTGATCCGTCATCCTTTTGAAAATACTGCGTGTGTTCTGGGTAATATTTGACCAAGGCTAGGCTACAAGACACCTCCATCCTTGCTCAGCTAGCTAAACAGCTAACAAACGGAGAACACACGCCTTGGTAGAACATGAACATTGGAACACGCCTTGGCGGTTCCTGATGACGTATCTCTTAGGCAAACGGGGCGGGACCAAGACATCAAGGTGAGGTGCCTTGGCATTGAGAAACACCCTAAATCTCTGGGAGATGCCATATTAGACACCATGTTTCCTTCTACAGGAGCCCATGAGGACAAAATGTATTTGCTGATTTGTAACAAGAGGTTGCAAAACTTTGTCCTTTCATAAACATTGCTGTTTAACACATTTACCTCTTCGCTCGCTGCCAGTGATGCAAGGGTGTGCTTGTCATTTTGCTGGAGGTTGTGCTCCCAGGGATTTTTTTACCCTAATGCCCATCCGTTAGTAATGTCTTAAACACAAAAATCCTGCTTGCTTGTAATGATTTAGATATACTGCCCCCTATCACCAGGGAAAATACACACTGTCACTTAAATGTTACTGTGCCTGCTTCTAACACCTGTACTCCTCATGACATTACATTTAGGAAAATAATGATTTTAATCTTGACATCATCTCGTCTGCCATGTCTGATTTTCCTTCCATGAACAGCTCCTCGTCCCTTGATGATTTTGTCTCCTACTATAATGTCAGCCTCCATGAACTTCTTAACACTGTTGCCCTGCCTAAACATTAGTCTGTTTAGTTTTCATCTCCATGGTGTAATCTCAGTCTGATTTGACCCACTATCCAATTATGACTTAACTCTGTTAGAGCTTCTAGTTCACCCAGCTGTTTCCGTAGTTCAAATATTTAAAAATCTAAAAGTTCCACCTTCAAGATTGACCCTCTCCATACAGGATTGATTGGTCTTTCCACCAGACACATGAGCATTGTCAAACGTTTGCAAAGCAGAGTGCACAGAAGTTAGCCCCCTGTTGACACATAGTGGAATGGGCATTTCCATTAGCCGTGGACGTGTGCCATAAGCGTAAGGCTGCGTCGCTCCACTAAATGAATGCTTTGATTTCGTTTTTACGCGCTACACTTCCACAACACGTCAAGCTCATTGAGCCGGAAAGGAAGTCAAACACGAAAGCAGTCGATGTTAGCATCGCCGTAGCTCTGGGGTAAGCTCAATTAGCTAGTAGCTTCATTGGTTAATTTGCTCCCACCCTCACAGCCCCACTCTCAGCTCCACCTCTCTTCTCATTTTTGGATTGTCTGGGTGTGATGTGACAAGACAAGGCCAAGAAGGCCGTGATGGGAACAATCCAGATTTGGCTTTATTTAGAGAAATGAGAGAAGTGGGCGGTCCTACATTCAGAATTATATACGTATGTCTGTGATACTCACCAAACAAATACTTTGAGATGGTTGTGTGCTTTTACTTCCAGCCTCGGACATTTTCTCCATAACTGTGACCGGCATAGGCACATGATGTCTAGTTACCTATAGTTTGTTCCAACAGAGGCCGGCTCTGGAATCTGATCTGATAATTTTTTGTCTAATCCCACCTGTTCCATTGGCTGATTGGTATTTTTTTTTGTCCTTTCATCTTTTCCATTTTCTAAATGGATTTTCTTCTTCTTTTTTTTTTTTTTTTACAAATTTCAATGTCGTCTTTTATTTGCCATCAAAAATGTTGATTAATATTCGTAACTTAGTCTTTATTGGCGTCTTTCTTTTAATTTTTGTTTCATTCTAGTCAACAAAAATGGATTCATCACAATGAGAATACAAAATTATTTTGTCAACAAAATTAACACTGCTTCACTGCAACCACCAGTACACACACACACACACACACACACACACACACACACACACACACACACACACACACACACACACACACACACACACACACACACACACACACACACACACACACACACACACACACACACACAGCATACAGAGTTTCTAGCTTCAGGCTGTCATGGAGCCTTTGGGGTCGACCGGCCAATTGGCATGCAGTTCATTTAATATATATGTCCTGACCAAGTGGGCATGGCTTACCCTTCTTTTAATGGTGGGTCTTTTCCACGGGGCTGTGTTTGGCCATTTATCAGGGCTTATGGGTCAGTAGCCCCAACAAAGTTCACTCCAGAAACCATCAATGCCTTTCATGACCTTGTCTGCCTTTTCATGAACGCTCCCGTCCTTTACCATCCTGACCCCCCTACACAGTTTGCGGTCGAGGTGGACGCCTCTGCTGTGGTTGCAGGAGTCGTCCTTTCCTAACGAGGTCCAGACCACAAATTAAACCCTACTTCTCCCAAAAGTTCTCTGTCACCCAGCAGAAGTCCAACGTAGGGGATTGTGAGCTCCTTGAGCCCTGGAGGAGTGGATGCAATGGCTACTTGGCACCCCCATATCTTTCATCATATGGAACAACCACCAAAACCTCATACACACCCAATCCGCTAAACAGTTGAATCCCCATCAGATCTGGTGGGCTCTGTTCTTTGAAGCCTACAACTTCTCACTGGCCTACCGTCCAGGGTCCAAGAACCAGAACTCAGATGCCCACCCGCAAATTTTCTCATTCCACTCCTCCATCCAAACTGGCTCCCATACAGTCTTCCTATTGCTTCCTGGCCCCCCTTCGTTGGCCACTGGAGGAGTCCATCCTAGTGGCTCCCAAGAACAAAGCGGCCCGGTGGAGACTCCCAACAATCATGATTATGTACCCTCCAGCTGCCATCAGGAAGCTCACGCCGGAGCTTACTCCTCACGTCTCTCAGCCATGCCGGCTTTGTCCGCACCCTTAAGCTCATGCAGCCCTATGGAGGCTGGGAAAGGTCAAGAACGTTAAGGAGTTCACCAGCTCCAGCGACATCTGCACCGGTCCAAATCCACTGTAACTGTCTCTACCTCCCGGCGCTCCATCGGCCGGTCCTCCACTACCTACGACTACAACTCCCAGCATTCCATCTGCCAGAACTCCTCTCCCACATCATCACCTCTGCCTACTTACAGAGGCCATCTCCTCCACTCCTTACTAGTCATCGTTTCACCCGACTCCTGTCTAGAGTTCAGAGCCAATCACCTCTGTCTGCCTGCTCTTGTGTACGTCAGTCTCTTCTTGCTGGAATTCCTCTGCAATCTCATTCCCCTTCGAGAACCACACAGGCATTCCTATATTACATTTTGTGCCAGCAGCCCCCATCACTCGTACTTCCTCATTTGGGTTACTGCTCACGCTACAGCTCGACCCCCTGCTTGCTCAGTCTCTCTTGCTTGTACATTGACAATAAAGATGGAAGCCACCTTTCTCCCACTTCCTACACTGGACTGAGGAGACATTCTAGGACAGACAGGACCTGGAAAACTTAAACTTATATGCAGAGATGGAATTTACTGCTGTGCCATTCATGCCATTTAACTAACATAGACATTTTTTTACTGTGTGTGTGTGTGTGTGTGTGTGTGTGTGTGTGTGTGTGTGTGTGTGTGTGTGTGTGTGTGTGTGTGTGTGTGTGTTGCATTGTATTGGATGGTGATAAATGAGTGCCTCTTTAAAGGACTTATCTATTTAAGTGTTACCACGGTGAGGGATGACATCATTTAGATCCCCGGCTAACTGGCTGCCATGACAACACTTCACCAACCTATCAATTTACCAGATGGCTCGATAGCGTCTGCTCTCTCTCTCACACACACACACACACACACACACACACACACACACACACTGAACACCCCCACCACCATCACCACCCTCCTCTTATCACAGCTTAACAGAGAAAAAAAGCATTGGGGAGGAAAAATTAAGTATTGATCAAATTAGCAGTTCCTAAAGCATCCCCAATGGACGTGTGAGTGCGCGCGCGCGCGCGTGTGTGTATGTGTGTGTGTGTGCATGTGTGTTGCTGGTCAAGTGTCCTTCTGGCCCCTCTGTTTTGTTTGCAGCTTGATGAGTTCATTAAATTCCTTCTTGTCCTACCCCTGCCCCCCTGACACACACACAGTTGCCCGCGCACACACACGCACGCACACACACACACACACACAAAAGATAACTGAACTATAAAAAAACACACCTACACAGCAGCTGAGCCAAGTGCTCACACAGCCTGAATCCCTGACTGATGCTCTGTGAGTGAGGACACCAACACCTGATGTTCTAGTGGACAACTTCTAGGTCTTTTACAGCAAAGGTTCTAGAGATAGCAAAACAAACATAAGAACCGGGTCCCACCCTCGTACATCGGTGGACCATTTCCATTTGACAAGTCTTCTTTTGGCTGCTAATTAATCCTGTCTCCAGGAGAAATATTAAGCATTAAACACATTAAGTGTCCACAGCAAAACTTGGCGACATCTACCACGAGAGAAGACCACAAGAGAAGATGAGAAAATCCACAAATAGAGGCTTAACCCATTACTGACAAGATCACCAACTAGGGTCAGAAGAAGCCAATTGGTCTTTCGGAGCTCCAGATTCCACAGCAGACCCTATTGACAAATTATTGAGGCCGCAAACAATACAAATACGCACTGACCTGAACGAGCCCTCGTTCACGTCTTACACACACACACACGCACGAATGCACGTGCACACACACAAAAGGAAACTTATTAGGTTATTATTTTTCCACCCCATAAAATAGGAATAACTTAAAGCGGAGCTGCAATTAATATCCCAACGATAAATCTGAATATCCGACATGAATATTATTCCATATTAGACACACACTCACACACCTACGGGGATCAGATGGCTGTTTGGGAGCAGCAGGAAAGATAAAGCCATCAGACAATGTTATGGATGAAGAAAGACAAACGGAATGTGTGCGACAGAGCATTTGAGTGTGTGTGTGTGTGTGTGTGTGTAATTGTATGTATGTCCTTTAAGAGTGTGTTCTGCATGGTAGCCTACACATCAACACACTGATGCATTCTCCATCTCCATGTTGAGAGGCTGATCACAGCCAACTGCGCAGGATACACAGGTTAAATCGATGCTCTACCCTGTAACCTCCAGTCCACACACACACACACACACACACACACACACACACACAATGACCTTGCTGCATGTTTCTAAACACACACACACACACACAAAACTGCTTACTTATGTTAGAGCTCCCGAGCCTCTAACAGGCCTCGGGCCTTTGCAGTATCCACATCTTTAGTTTGGCTCTAGACTTGGGACTGAAGTCCACCAACTTCCAGCAGTGATGTGTATCCATCAATTCATTTTCAGCCGCTTATCTGGAGTCGGTTCGCGGGGAAGCCGAGAGGCCCAGACTTCCCTCTCCCCAGCCATTTAGGCCAGCTCCTCCGGGGGAAGTTCTCTGGCCAGCCGAAAGACATAATCCCTCCCGCATGTCCTGGGTCTTTCTTTAGGTCTCTTCCCAGTTGGACGTGCCTGGAAAACCTCACCAGGGAAGCATCCAGGAGGCATCCTGATCAGATACCCGAGCCACCTCAACTGGCTCCTCTCGATGTGGAGGAGCAGCAGGTCTACTTCGAGCCCCTCCTGGATGACTGAGCTTCTCACCCTATCTCCAAGAGACAGCCCAGCCACCCTGTGGAGAAAACTCGTGTGGACCGCTTGTATCTGAAATCTCACCCTTTCCGTCACTACCCAAAGCTCATGACCATAGGTGAGAGCAGGAATGAGATCAACCAGTAAATCGAGAGTTTTGCCTTCCGGCTCAGCTCTCTTTTCACCAAGACTGACTGGTACAACGCCTGGATCACTGCAGACACAGCACCAGGGTTAATCCTTGCATCAGAGGTTTAGGGTGCTGAGCACCCAGAGATCTGTCTGGTCAGGCAAGATGAATTTCAGCATTTTCTACATTTTAACACAATTTCATTCTCACATTTATTAAAGAAAACAAAAACACTGTTTTCACTCATCAAACTACAGTTTTAAACATCACAATCTATACGTTTAACAGGTGCTGCTAACACTGTAGCAGAATCTGGTCCAGGCTTAGAGAGTGGTTCCCACTCTTCTGTCC
Organism: Nothobranchius furzeri; assembly: GCF_043380555.1. NCBI lineage: Eukaryota > Metazoa > Chordata > Actinopteri > Cyprinodontiformes > Nothobranchiidae > Nothobranchius > Nothobranchius furzeri. Next base: position 109,962,024 of record NC_091741.1, read on the forward strand.
TGGAGGATCCCTTTGCGGTGTGGTAACCTCACCATCTCAGCACAAACATGTTGTAGAAGAAGAAGAAATTATCTTTTGTATGGCGCTTTTCAAGATAAAAATCACGAGGCACTTGTACGTGCTGAATTCCCCCTTAGTGGAAACACTGGTCCAGGTGTTTTAGTTTTAAAATATGAGCAGATTAAAGATTAAAGAGGCTCAATGAGTGGAAAAACTGGTGGGAATTGACCTTTAATATTTGGAAACCTGGAAATGAAATAATTTTTTTGCTTTGTCTGAATTTCCACAACAGAATGACACTAAAAGCACCAAGTAATACTTTTTAGATCAATTTATACTTATTTCCACATAATTTTCCACTAATATCAACATCCCATAGAAAACAAATGAACCAGCCTGTCTGATTACTGGTTATCAACAAGTTGAGCGGGTTGTCCAGTAATCGGAAGGTTGCAGGTTCGATCCCGGCTCCGGACAAGATAATTCTGCTGTTGTGTCCTTGGGCAAGACACTTAACCCACCTTGCCTGCTGGTGGTGGTCAGAGGGACCGGTGGCGCCTGTGCTCGGCAGCCTCGCCTCTGTCAGTGCGCCCCAGGGCAGCTGTGGCTACATCGTAGCTCATCACCATCAGTGTGTGAATGTGTGTGTGAATGGGTGAATGATACACTGTAGTGTAAAGCGCTTTGGAGTCCTTACTCTGAGAGTTTGGAGTCCTTACTCTGAGAGGCGCTATACAAGTGCGGGTCATTTATCATTACTGAAGAACCTGAGCAGCTTAACCCTTCAGTCTCTATTGTAACAGCATTTCTCCACCATGCTCATCTCCCATTGTTCCAGGATCACTCTGTCGTTTGCTTTTGGTTTGGAGGTTCGTGAGCGGCTCGCGCTCCGGATCTGCGTCAAAGTCCCGCCTCCTAGCTTGATTGACAGCCGCTTTTTTCACTTCACAGTTTATAAAATTCAAAGATGAAATGGGAGACAGTCAAAAATGTCGGACAGAGTCTCAATTAGCAAAGCCTGAGAAAAGTAATGTAGATCCAGGACTGTCCCACAGAAGGCAGGAGCCTTGGTCACCCTAATGGCAGCATATCAGCCACTCAGGAAGGCTCAAAGCCTCAGAGGCGAGTCTGGAAAGGTGAGCAGGGTCAAACCATGTTTGAGATGGGGGAGATTAACTGTATTTTAGTTTTAAAAATATAATATTTTTACTTATTGTATGGTTTTTAGTTATTACTAAGGTGTTAAAAATCACCACAAACTGTAAAATTAATAGATAATTCAATGAATGTCAAACTTTAGGGGTGCTGGATGAATTTATAGCCTGGCCTGCCAGACTCCTCCTCTGTTTAATTCTGTACATGAAAGGGTCTGGGAAGTCTCCTGTTCAAATTACCCCGCCCCCTGAGAATTCTAACCGAGCCAATCGGCGCTGAGCAGCGTACGTCACACACCACAACGCCGAGTTTGTCGTGAACATGGCGACTAAAGCGGAGTTCGCTGCGGCTCTTTCCTCTGTTCTGAATGACTTTAATGTCTTTAAAACCACAAGAAGAAGCGCTAAAAATATGTTTGTGCCGTTGCCAGACGCATTTTTTTACTAGAGCTAAACTACAGCATCGCGCGGCATTTCCGTCGTTTTTCTGATTGGTTATTTTTGAGCGGTCTAGTCCCGACCCTCAAGTGCCTCTCTGCCTGTGAGTAACCACACTCTTTCTCTGTGCAGAATTAAACAGAGGACGAGTCTGGCAGGCCAGGCTAATGAATTAAGGGGTGCTTCAGAAACCCCCAAAACAGGCTAGAAATGCCCACACAGCACCAATCCGCCTATTGATCTCACGCTCCATCTTTCCCTCACTCACGAACAAGACCTTGAGATACTTAAACTCCTCCACTTGAGGCAGGACCTCATCCCTGACTTGGAGAAGGCATTCTGATTCAAGACCATGGTCTCATATTTAGAGAAGCTCATTCTCATCCCAGGGATGTATATACGTGTGTGTGTGTGTGTGTGTGTGTGTGTGTGTGTGTGTGTGTGTATCCATCCATCCATCCATCCATCCATCCATTGTCTGAACCTGCTTGTCTATGTAGGGTCGCAGGGTGCTGGTGCTTATCTCCAGCGGTCAACGGGCAATCAGGCGGGGTACACCCTGGACAGAGAGCCAGTCCATCGCAGGGCAACACAGAGACACACAGGACAAACAACCATGCACACACTCACACCTAAGGACAATTTAGACAGACTAGTCAACCTAACAGTCATGTTTTTTTGGACTGCGGGAGGAAGCCGGAGTACCCGGAGAGAACCCACGCATGCACAGGGAGAACATGCTAACTCAATGCAGAAAGATCCCAGACCAGGATGTCATGTTGTGGTGTGGGTGGCGGCGGACCATGTGTGGTGGAGCAGATCAGGAGGCAGGAATGCAGGCACGGATAACATGAAAATGGATTTAATAGCAGGGTACCGCAGGAAACAACAAGAACAACAGGACAAACAACAATGATCCGACACTGACACATGCAAGACAGGAGGTATAAATACACAGGGGAAAATCAGGAACACATGGGCAGGTTAACAAGGGGCAGGTGAGACCAATGAAACTAATCAGGAGGCAGGGGAGAGTCACAGTCAGAGGGAGGCAGGAGCAGATCGTGACACAGGAAGCAAACCCAGGACCCTCTTGCTGCAAGGCAACAGCTCTAACCACTGCGCCTCTATCTATCTATCTATCTATCTATCTATCTATCTATCTATCTATCTATCTATCTATCTATCTATCTATCTATCTATCTATCTATCTATCTATCTATCTATCTATCTATCTATCTATCTATCTATCTATCTATCTATCTATCTATCTATCTATCTATCTATCTATCTATCTATCTATCTATCTATCTATCTATCTATCTATCTATCTATCTATCTATCTATCCATCCATCTATTTGGAACAGTGAACGAGTTTGTTTTAAAATGTACAAACCAAACTTTGAACTAGTTTGCTTTTAAAACTACAGTAACTTTCTCATCACTGATGACGACAGTGTACACCTCCTCTGACGGCTACTCCCAGCAGGATGATGCACCATGTCATAAAGCTCGAATCATCTCAGTCTGGTTTCTTGAACATGACAATTAGTTCACTGTACTACAATGTATCGCAATCCAATAGGGGACCTTTGAGATGTGGTGGAACGGGAGATTCACACCATGGATGTGCAGCCGACAAATCTGCAGCAACTGTGATGCTGTCATGTCAACATGGACCAGAATCTGTGAGGGACATTTCCAGTACGTTGTTGAATCTATGCCACGAAGGTTTAAGGGAGTTCTGAAGGCAAAAGTGAGTCCAACCTGGTACTAACATGGTGCACCCAATAAAGTGGCCAGTTATTCCAGTAATAAAATAAAATGGTTCTTTTGCATTTGTCTAAAAACCTCCGCCAACATGTTTTGAACCAAAGCAACCAGTGGACCATCTTGTCATCACCGCACTTTCCTGGGTTCTGGGTTGAGTAACAGAACACCACTGGTGTGAAAGGTTCTCCACTCAATAATATCAGAGAAGAAGAAACAGCCGGCTGCTACCGCTTCAGCTTTAGGACAAATTACCAGAGTCCCAAAAAGACAACCATAATTTCAAATCACGGACAACAAAAATTGTTGGGTCCTAGAAAACAGCGACGGTGTTTAGCACTATGTCGTTTCCTCCGGCGTTGTGGGTTTCCATTTCCAGCAGAAGTGTCTCAGGGAAGGGGTGAGTGTTTTTTGACCATGTTTGAATTCAAAACCTAGCTTATTTACAGATATACCATAAAAGCTTTAAGTTGTTTTTGGAAGGAAAATCATGCCATGGGTAGAGGTGTAACACTGAATAAAAGCCAGGATTTTTAACCTGTGAATGGCTGCTGGGTTCTGGGTCAGCGGCTGGGTTTTGCTTACCGGTGTCATTTATCTTTGTCTGTTGCAGGTAAACTGCTGTTTGCACCTTTGTACCTCAAACAAGCCTGTTTAAACACATATTCTGACTTTATAATTTCTGTACATATCCTCATCTTGACTCATCCCCTCCAACCTCATGAGATCTCTGGTGGAGATGGAGCCTAACATGCTATCCGTCTCTCTCATTATCTCGGTCTCACACACACACAGTGCTGACAAAGTGGGGTCAGGACCACCGATCACAGCACCAGTATGACTGCCTCATTTTCTCTGTTTCTGCCCCTCTTTATGTCTCACAACACTTTGCTAGACCTTCGTCTGCCTCTGCAGCTCTCTGATCTATGTCTTGCAGCTCAATCTTTTAACTCCAACTCTCCAGCAGCTCTTCTTCAATTTCCCCTGAAGTGATACCATCAGAGCAGGACAGAGGAGAGGAAAAAGCTCCATGTCTCTTTACTGTTACACACACACACACATCATGGGCTGACAGATGTATTGCGACAATAAAACATTTTGTAATGGAGGTAATATGATTTAAAATACTATCTATTAGCCCAGATAGGACTGTCAGGTGTGTATGTGTGTGAGGGAGATAAAACAATGAAAATGGCAGAGAGAATATAATGCTGGACATCTAAATCACACACACACACACACACACACACACACACACACACACACACACACACACACACACACACACACACACACACACACACACACAGGCATACAGCAATGTAAACAAGGACTCGGATGAATGTGTCTGGGGAACTTCCTGATAACAGGGAACTAAATAAGCTCAGAATCAGCTGGCATACATATTTCCTGGTGTAGATGTTTCACAAACACTCAACAATAATTCAGCATGATGTGCACAGCTTCTACACACTCCAGCATTCTGCACATTTAGAGCAGTAACAGACTACATCTGAATCTCACCGGAAACTGATCCACCTGCTCAGCTGTCTGTTCTCTGAGACCAGCCTTTAACCCTGACCCTCCCTTTCCTTTGGGGCGCAGCATCAAACAGCAGTGTGCAACGCCTCCCTACTAAAGCTCTGCTGATGTCCAGATCATGGACAGCTACCAGCTATGACTAGGGTCTAAACTCAGTAATGACCTGCAGCAGAAAGGGAGGTCTACAGACTGAAACAAGTCCTCTTCCACCAGACCTTTTCAGCCACAACTCTAACAACACAACAATCAATTGAGATGGGCCCTTTGTGTTTTTATCAGCAACTGTAGTCCATTCAACACACAGAGAGGTCATATGTGTTTGCTGCACTCAGCGCCTTCACCACAAAGTTTCACTGATCAGAATCACAAAGGGTTTCTGGCAGCTTTTGGGAAAACCAGTGGGAGCAAAACTGTTAAAGAATCTGTTGGACAAGAAATAAAGGCTGCGTCCAGCATCAAGGGCTGCATCTACCTAAGGCAACATAAAAGGTAAGTTGCAGAGGTGTGACCAAGTGTGACCAGTAGATAAGACTGAGATCCTCATCTGTGCCCCAGACAAGCTGGTTCCCAAAGTCAGAGACTCTCTTGGTCAGCTTGCTTCTCACACCAAACCTTCCGTCAGAAATCTTGGCATGACCTTTGACCCAGCTCTCACCCTGGATTCTCATGTCAGTTCTCTTGTTCGCTCTTCCTTCTTCCATCTCAGGAACATTGCTAAGCTGAGTCCCATTCTGTCTCGCTCTGAACTTGAGACAGTTCTCCACACCTTCATCTCCTCACGCTTAGACTACTGTAACTCTCTCTTCACGTGTCTGAGCAGAACCTCCCTGAACCGTCTACAGGTGGTTCAGAACGCCTGTGCTCGGCTTCTGACCAAGTCCTCCAAACACACCCACATCACCCCGCTTCTCCTCCAGCTTCACTGGCTGCCAGTCAACTTCAGGGTTCATTTCAAGATCCTGGTTCTGGTCTATAGGGCCTTACATGGACAAGCACCATCTTACATTGGTGATCTTCTTAGTCCCTACACCCCCAGCAGGTCCCTGAGGTCCAGTGATGAAAGCCTACTGGTTGTGTAGCACCAGGCTAAAGACCAAAGGTAACAGATCATTTGCTGCTGTGGCCCCCAGACTCTGGAACTCTCTCCCCCTGAGCCTGAGATCAGTGGACTCAGTGGTCTCCTTTAAAAAGCAGCTGAAGACTCACCTGTTCAAGCTGGCTTTTGTATGACCTTCTTCACCACTCTCTCTTTATTCTGCTCTCCCCACCTATTCCACCTTCCTCAGGATCCACTGATTTCCCTCTTTCCTGTTCACTCTCTCTCTTTCTTAACATTTTTTCTTTTAATTCGCAATTGCTTATTCTTGCTCATTTTAAATATATTTTTAAACATTTTCTAAGTGCTTTTTTATATTTTTACAATTTTTTATATTTTTTGTTTTTGTGAAGCGCCTCGTGATTTTTATTGTGAGAGGCGCTATAGAAATTATATTTTCTTCTTCTTCATCTTCAAGTCAGTGCTTTGCAAGTCACAAGTGAGTCACAAGTCTTTCCAGTCGAGTCTCAAGTCAAGTCCAAGTCATGTGACTTGAGTCCACACCTCTGGTAAGTTGTCAGATGGAGGCAAAGCCATCCAAAATGGCTGACATTATGGTGCTCAAGGATGACTGAGATATTGCAGATCAGAGGATTACATTCAGTTAAACCCACAGAGGCTTTAGGAAGGAAATTTTATTTTTCACCATCTGGTTTGAGCCTGCCCGTCATCTAAGGCCATGTTCACACGTAGACGGGTCGTTGTGAAACATTTCTTGGAGAAGGTGGAGAGAAATAGTCATCCATTAATTTGTTCTTCGTCTGTCCAGGAAACAGCAGAGAATGTCTGGGCTAGTATTAGCTAACCGTTAGCGACTCCACAAAGCTTCAGGTGTGTTATTTGTAGAGATAAACCATCAGTGTTGCAAAGCAAAGTCAGTGGTAGACTTGCATTGCTGTTAGCCAATCAGAGGCGAAATGCCCACACATCTGGACATGAGACACCAAATCCAGCCATCTGAAGCTCTCCTCTCATCTGGCTCACTTTTAGCTCCTGAAACAGGTGCACCAGAACTTTTTCCCCCAGAATACAACTCCTACCAGAGACCACTGCAAATGTATTAAAAATATGAGTAAAGCTGATCTTAGGCATTTCACATCCAAGCCTTTGGAATCCATCCTTGCCTGCCTTGAAAGTCAAAGTAAATTTTGGGCCTGGGGAACGTATTACCCTCTCAAGCCTCGCCCCTTTCTGGTACTTTTGATTTGTGATTATACTTTGTGGTGTGTTGCTATACTGTGATGTTCAGACTGAACCAACCTGAAAGAAGAAAGAAGTTGAAATTGTCCTCAGTTTGAGTTGTGGCTTGTCCTGGCTGGGTGGTGTTCGGTGACAAAGGCAGGCCTGCAAGACCAATTCACACCCCTGGTGGTCGACATTTAAGATTCCTTTATTTGTTGTTGAGACATGTAAATGAGCAGGAAATCACCTGAATCATATGGTTACCTTGCATCACTGTTAACCATCTGTGTCGTGGTCTGCACATTTCCTTTATCTTAAAAGCAGAATGGGAGTCTATGTTTCTGAACTTGTTTGATATGTGCCGTGGATTTGACATATGATGTCCGTTCATTTTAAAGACATGTTCTGATGCCACGAATGCTTATTTTCGACTAACGGCAATAATTACTTTAGGTTTTGTGTGAAAAGCCGGAGCAGACTACAAATGCTCGTCTCACCAAAGTGATGTCGTCGAACCAGACAGACAGAAGAGGAGAAGAAAAATATCTGTGAGTTTAGCGAGCTTCATAATCTTCTTTCAGGATGAAAGCAGTATCAAACATGGAGAAAACCGCTATGAATCTGGTCATTAGCACCTACACTGCTGTGACTTCATTTATGCCAGGTCTGACTTGTAGCCGTTTTAATAATTAAATTTTTTATGCAGTTAAATCTCAAATTATGTGACAGACCTAGTTACAACACATAATTATTTATAGTTTAAAGCTGTTATGGCAAAATTAGCAAACAAGCTAGGTTTGGAACGCAAACATGAACCTGGAACACTCGCCCCTACCCTCAGGTATCTAAAAGAGACAGTCACCGTTTTCTAGGTCCAAACATCTTTTGTTATCTGTGACTTCAAATGGAGATTTTCTTTTTGGGACTCTGGAAGTTTGTCCTAAAGCTGAAGTTGTAGCAGCCGGCTGTTTGTCCTTCTCTGATATTAGTGAGTGGAGAACCTCTCACACCACTGGTGTTCTGCTGCTAAATACGCGAGTGCGAAATAAATGAAGGACCCAGGGAAGTGCAGCGAGACCGACAGCCAGATGGTCCGATGTTTGCTTTTGGTCCGAAACGTGTTATTGGTGGAGGTTTTTAGACAAATGTGAGAGAACCACGTTGGTACATTTTTCTGTTCTATTTTAATATTTTAATCTTTACAATATATTTGTAGCTATACTATGTTAGAACTTTGTTAAGAGGCATGAAAAAAAATTAAGCTTGTTGGTTTATTTCAAATTTGTTGTAGCAGCTTTAAATTGAAGTGCAACAAATGTGTAATTCAGGACGTAAGGAAAAGCGGACCAGAAAATAACTTAGAGCAACATCCATCCATCCATCCAACCACCCATTTTCATCCGCTTATCCGGAGTCGGGTCGCGGGGGCAGCAGCCTAAGGCGGGAGGCCCAGACTTCCCTCTCCCCAGCCACTTGGTCCAGCTCCTCCGGGGGAATCCTAAGGCATTCCCTGGTCAGATGAGAGACATAGTCCCTCCACCGTGTCCTGGGTTACCTTTAGGCCTCCTCCCCGTTGGACTTGCCCGGAAAACCTCACCAGGGAGGCGTCCAGGAGGCATCCTGACCAGATGCCCGAGCCACCTCATCTGGCTCCTCTCAATGTGGAGGAGCAGCGGGTCTACTCCGAGCCCCTCCCCGATGACTGAGCTTCTCACCCTATCTCTAAGTTTTATAGCAACATTCACTTGCATTTTTTTTCACTCGGGGGACCCATGAGCCAACCATGAGACTTAGGCTCCTGAACCCCCTCAGCCAGATCCTCACATAGAGCAGCTTTAGATACCAGTTCCAGGGTGGAGCAGCAGCCACCTCCATGGATGAAATCAAAAGAGAAGCCACTGGTATCTAGACAAAAGCTCCTCACAAGGTACCCAGATTTTGGCTTCGCACCCATCTAGCCACTTTCCAGTTGCTGAGGGAATACTGGCTGACTCTATGAAATCATCCAGAAGGTTCTGCAAGGCATGGGAAGACAGTGTCCACTGCACATGAGATGTTCTTTCTGGTTAATAGATAATAAAGTGAAGTGATGATGATTTAAAACAATTGTCTATGTTCAAATCAAACATTGTGAAACGGCTTCTGGTCAGGAAAAAGGAGGTCTAGAACCCACGTGGGTCGCCTTTACGTGGAGTAAAACCTCTGGGCCTGCAGCAGATAGGAGACATATCAACACAGACAGAGAAAATAAAGGAGAGGAGGAAAAACAGAGGCTGTTTGCGAAATCCAATTGAGCTGACACTTTTTCAGCCACATACTATTTTCTGTTGTTTACGGCTTTATGAGTGGCTGACCTCGGCGTGTCTCTGTGTGTACAGCCGTGTGGCTGACCCGTGTGTGTTTGTGTGTGTGGGCCCATGATTGAGGCTGATGGATGTTGACAGCTGCGGAGAATCACTTTCCTGTTGGTAAAACAGCATATTGACCCTGCAGCCCCTCCGTAGGCAGAGGTTAGCTGAAACCCAGCAGGCAGAGCGGGAATCCCATCAAGCTCAGGGCTGAAAGCTGCACTTGAACCCACAACATTACAGCGACCCACAGTGCACCCGGACACACACCAACACACACCCGCCATCAGAAACCCACTCTAACCAGGACTGGGAAACAGATTGGGGCCAATAAAGAGGCTTCTCAGGTGAAACCCTCTGCTGGAGGTCTACATCACAAAGGTGAAGATTATTATTAGAAAAGATCAACAGTCTGAGACAACATGCATGCTTCAGGTCAGGCATCCTGCTCTCATCACCTTCTGTCTCTTTTTTTTCTATTTGATCATCATGTCTATGAATCATATCAACAGTCGATTTATCACTTATGGTAACCTGAGACATTTTCATTGAATAAAAGGCTGGTTTTCTCCATTCCTGATCTGTCTTCAGGGACTTTTAATAAGGTTAATGAGGAAAAACAACCAATGGAAAAAGTGCTTTTCTTACCGTAATTTGTTCACAAAAGTTCAGTCAATTCAGAGTAAAACCATAGAGCATAACTTAAAGACTTTATTTATGCTTTACATTTTTTACATTTTAAAATCAAGATCAGTCTTAAACCAGTTCATTAATTTGAATTTAATAGAACCATGTCTAGAACCAGAACCATGACTCGAACCATTACCCTGACCAGAACCATGACTAGAACCATTACCCTGACCAGAACCACGACTAGAACCATAAGCCTGACCAGAACCTTGACTGGAACGATTACCCCAACCAGAACTTTGACTAGAACCATTACGCTGGCCAGAACCTTGACTGGAATCATTACCCTGACTAGAATCATTGCCCCGACCAGAACCCAGACTAGAACCATTACGCTGACCAGAACCTTGACCACAACCATTACCCTGACCAAAAACTTGAGTAGAATCATTGCCCCCAACCAGAACCTTGACTAGAATCATCACCCTGACCAGAACCTTGACTAGAACGACTACCCCAACCAGAACCCTGACTAGAACCATTACCCAAACCAGAACCATGACTAGAACCATTACCCCAACTGCAACCAGCTAAATCTGCTTATTATTCTGGTTTAATTCACTCTAATCAAGATCATTTAAAAGCTCTTTTTTCTCTCTTGAACAATATCACAAAACCTCCCGACTCCCTCCCCCTCTATCTGCAATCCACTGACTTCTGTAACTCCCTCATGTCCTGTTTTGATTCAAAAATCACCGACATCCATCAACATCTAGCTTCTCACAGTGCTTCTGTCTCCAAAGTGGACATCACGCTCCCCTCCCCACATCCCTCAACTACATGTTCCACCTTCTTCCTTCCCTCAGTCCAAGACCTCACTGAACTTATCCTCAAATCCAAACCCTCCACCTGTCAGCTCGATCCACTCCCCACAGTTCTTGTTAAAACCTGCCTCTCTTCTCTTGCTTCTCTCATAACCAACATTATTCATCACTCCCTAAGCTCTGGAATTGTCCCTCCAACCTTCAAAACTGCAATAGTTACACCTCTTCTGAAGAAACCTGGCCTAGACCCCACAAACTTCAATGACCTACACCCTATTTCCAATCTACCCTTTATCTCCAAAATTCTTGAAAACTCTGTTGCCGCTCAACTTCACGACCACCTCATCACCAATAAAATTTATGAACAATTTCATTCTGGCTTCCATCCTCTTCACAGCACTGAAACATCACTTCTCAAAATCACCAACAACCTTTTCACTGCTTCTGAATCTGGTTTATTGTCCATTCTCATCCTTCCCTATCCCACAGCAGCATTTGACACCATCTCCCATAGTACTCTCCTCACCTGACTGTCATCTATTGGTATCACTCACATTCCTTTTGCCTGGTTCACCTCCTACCTTGCTGGCCTACTGAAGTCATAGAAATCCAATCTCTTTCCTGTTTCTGCTGGTGTGCCCCAGGGCTCTGTCCTGGAGCCCCTTCTTTTCATCATTTACCTTCTCCCACTAGGTCACATTTTGCGTAAACACAACATTCATTTTCATTGTTACGTGGATGACACCCAGCTCTACCTCTCAACCAAACCCTCAACTTCACTCCAACGTTCCTCCCTTATCTTCTGTCTCCAAGAAATCCAATATTGGTCCACTTCCAACTTCCTCAAACTGAACAGTTCTAAAACTGAAGTCCTCCTGGTAGGCACACCTCATATTCTCTCCAAATCTAACAGTTTCCCCATCTCCATTGATAACTCAGCAGTTACTCCCTCCCCTCATGCTAAGAGTCTGGGTGTCATCCTCAATAGCACACTTTCTTTTCTATCTAACATAAACAATATTACCCGGTCTGTTTATTTTCACTTGCGTAACATCTCCCGTCTCCGTCCACCACTTACTCCCTACACCACTGCCATCCTTGTCCACAGCCTCGTCACATCCAGGATTGATTATTGTAACTCACTTCTCTTTGGCCTCTCCAGCAAATCCCTCCATAAACTGCAGCTTCTCCAGAACGCTGCAGCACCTGTCATCACCAGGACTCCATCATCTCATCACATCACCCCCATCCTGCAACAACTTCATTGGCTGCCCATTAAACAAAGAATCCGCTTCAAAATTCTGCTCATCAGATTCAAAGCTCTCCATAACCTGGTTCTGTCCTACATATCTGATTTCATTCACATCACCACTCCTGTCCGCGCTCTTCGTTCCTCTTCTGCTCCTCAACTCTCGGCTCCCCCACTCGCCTTGTCACAATGGGGAGTAGAGCATTCAGCCGCTCTGCTCCCCACTTCTGGAATTGTCTTCCCGCTGATCTACGCATCACTCACTCTCTCCCACTTTTCAAATCAAAACCCACCTCTTCACACAAGCTTTTACCACATAGTTTTAAACACAGTTTTAAAATTTTTACATCCTAGTGTTTTTACATATTTCTGTTGTCACGACGTGCGCAGAGTTAAGAGGAGCTAAGGCGAGGATCCAGACCGGGGAGGAAGCAGGCAGACAGGTAGGATTAATTCCACAGGTTTATTAGGACGCACGCTGACACTGGAACAATGACACCACAAGGAACACAGAACAGAAGGGGTTTAAATACATGAGGAACGGGAGCTATGGTGATTGGGAAACAAGAGGCAGGTGGGAGCAATCAACGGAGACACAGACTACAACCTAGGAGAAGACAGGACAGGGTGTGACATCTGTACTTTGTTCATCTTGTTTTTTTATTTTTCCCCCATTGCTGTAAAGTGTCCTTGGGTGTCCTGAAAGGCGCTGTTAAATAAAAGGTATTATTATTTTTATTATTAACTTTGACTAGAACCATTGCGCTGACCAGTACCATGACAAGAACCACTACCCCGACCAGAACCATGACTAGAACCATTGCCCTGACCAGAACCATGACTAGAACAGTTACTAGAATTAAAACTAACACCAGGACTGTGACCACAGAATCTGACAAATACTTTTAACAAGATGACACACTTGACTGCTCACCACAAGCAACACCTCACAGTTGTATCTGTTTGTAATGGTGACTACCCAGGTTTTGGTAAATGGATATGGTAAATGGTCGGGTTTCTATAGCACCTTCTATGGTTCTACAACCCCCAAAGATGTCTCACAGGACATCCAGTAAGCCATCCATTCACACACACATTCATGCGCTGGTGGTGATGACCTACATGCGAGGCTGCAGAACACTGGTGCCACCTGTCCCTCTGACCACCGTCAGCAGGCAACTTGGGTTGTTTCCTGCCAAGGACACAATGACTGCATCAGACTGACAGGCGAGCTTTAAAATAAATTATCTGTTTTACTGGCAAACACTGTTACAACAAATGATCAACCAAAAATAATTCTGTAACGTACCAGGTGGTCAACTTTCACATGGACCACATAATGGCCTTTCATTTGCAGACAGGAAAACACCACCTTTTTTGGACACCTTAATCCAAACAGACCTTTACCACGGCTCTGGCGGCTGCAAGGAATCATAAAAAATCGCTCAAGGCCTCTTGCAAACTGCAACATTCCTCACTCTGAATAAAGTGAACCTACTTGAAGCCTACATGACTTTACAACCCATAAGCTTAAATAATCATATGTGTTGAATGAACAAGATGTTTAAATCAAATGTTTGAATAATCTGTGCTTAAGCCAATGAATTTAAAATGAATATTGTTCTGACAATGATCCATTTCAGATCTCATCTACACAGTGGCGGCTGGTGAAAATATTTTTGGTGGGGCTGTGCTATTTTTTTTTAAACAAACTTGTGCTTTCTGAGCTTTGTGCACAACTTCACTATTTCCTGAATTAAGCACAGCTCTTTTATTTCCTGTCTTACATTATTGGACAAAGGGATTAATCCACGTGTGTCTGACTATTGGCACACTGCCTTGCGGACCAAGGTTGAAAAATACTGCATTAAATTGCACATAAAATAACATGACCATGAATGGTCCACATCCACATTACTGTTTGTGAAACTAACATACTGGAGAATTTCATCACAATAATATTAAATAAACAAGTATGTACCTGATCTTTTGCATGCTGTTGGTGAAGCTCTGGATGACCCCTGTGATGTAGACCGAGTCAATGTTCCTCTTCTGCAGCTGGTTGAACAGCATGTCCAGATGTGGCAGGATCTTGTGACACAATGCCAGCAGAAAGCCGAAATCTTCTTCCTCCAGCATTCTCACAACGCCTCCTGCCTCTCTCTCAGTGATTGGATCAAAGTCATCCGAGTCTCTGATCATCTGGAAAAATCTGAGGAGGTCATCCTTGTGCTCATACACTGTGTTGACATCTCTCTCTTGGACAAAATGTGCCGGTTCTGATCCACTTCTTCATTGTGTTTCTTCACTGCAAGCCTGTGCCCCACGTCTCTAGCTGCATGGCAATGTGAGCTCTGCCTAGCATAGCTAGCTTCACCGTGTTGTTGTCCATGTGTGCCCGGGATGACTCGTGTTTCTTCACCTTCTCAGAAAAATGTTTCATGTCCGTAACTCCTGACTCAATCCATGCCACAGTCGTTTGGAAAGCAAAATAACGCATTAGCGTGATTGCATCCAGCTAGCCAAGCCTTCCCAGAAGCCTTGTGTGTACAGTTTACCTCTCTCCTCCTCCTGCTGGCTTATCTTTACGTCGGGCTGATCTGGTCCAAGCTCTTTGACATTAAGTTTTTCCACCATAGTTCTCCTCTCGAACGGATACTGGAGAAGAGACCGAACTGAATTCAGTGGCTGCTGAGATCCGGTATCCATGCTGCTGCTGGTTGTAGGCGCACTGGCGTCCATGTCTATTACGTCTGCGTCACGACCAAAATCGTGCTGGAGTCGAGAATCTCCGAGTTCTAATGAGCACTAACGAAAGCCTTTGGGGGTAGCTCTATCGCCCATCATACTTCTGAAACAACGTTGACGCTGATTGGATACATTCCCATTCCTACCCTTTGATTTTCTTGTCAGCAATTGGACGACTGGTCTCGTCCCGTTTGGGCGATTGAAACACAGCCCACAGCCTCCACCGCTTGGCAGAGCTCGGCAGAGACCGGCAGAGACCAATATAGAAATATATATATATGATTTATTTTTGTTACAAAACACACAATTAACTTAGAATATGTGATTATTGTTAATTTTATTTATTTATTTTTTTAAATAAAAATTAAAAACACTGGGAAAACTGGGAGGGCGGTGCCCTATCGCCCTCTACTGGCCAGCTGCCACTGCATCTACACCAGATCAGTATGTGCTGATTTAACAAGTTAACCCTCTCAGGCTCAAAATAAGTTTTGATAAAAGGACGAACAACTAAGTCCTTCAGGGGTACTTCTGAGTTAAAAAGTGCTCATGGAATACGTGTGTGGAGTAACCAGGTAGGTAGGTTTTAAAGTTGCTAATCTGCAACACCTGCCTCCAGAGGGTTAAAACACAACGTGTTAAACACCTTTGTATCTGAACAAGGCGTGTCTTCTGACGGATGTTTGGTAAAACCCTCAAGACATTTAAAATCCTGATTTGCCAAAATATATAAACAATGAGCTTATTAAAACCAGATTTACTTCCCGATTAGTTCAGTTTCTAGACTCTCGAACCGGCCAATTTGGGAACAAGCGCTTTTGAAACCATCTCTCTTGACATCCAGTCAAAAGCCTCTTTGCACGCTGCAAGCGTTTAGTGCCCAAACGGCTCTTTTAAGAGCCAGACGTCAACCTTGGATGCAGACAAGCATTCCATCTTCTTGTTATGGACTGGAGATATCTCAAGACCAGACGAATCGTATCGGAGCTAATCTACAGGCCCCTGGTACCGTTACCGGTCCGTCCGGACCTGTGACTCCCTGGACCTGAGAGGGGATCTACGCAAAAGGGTGGTATTGTAGACTCAATAGATTGCGTCAGATGACATTTGTAAACAATCCTTAGGTCACCAGACCAAATTCTTTTACAACCCAGACTTCACAAATTCTCTCAGGTACAAAGAAGGTTCTGCTAAATCATCTAGCTTCCATCACACCACCTCACACATCACATTACATCACCTCAAACCCACTACATCACATCTCATTATTCATATCTCTTCATGTACAATCAGTTTAGGAAAAATAATCAAATTCATCTTACAAACTATATACTGACTGTCTCATATTCATATGGAATCATCACATCTTATTGGTCATAATTAAAAGGTAGTGTAAATCAGTTTCTCTACAACTTTGAACATTTTTGTCTGTTGAATGTAGAAATGAAAATGTTAGTTTCTCTTGACATGTCCTGCTTTATAAAATGGCGAATAAAAATGTTATTCATTATGTGTGGAGCTAAGTTCTTCCAAACATCTGCAAATGTCTTCAGCTTTAGTTTCAATTCAATTCAGTTCAATTCAAATTCCAAAATACTTTATTAATCCCAGAGGGAAATTGATTTGTTATTTACAAACATCCTTGATCTGGCTGCTTAAATGCCGTCAGCTCCAGAGGTGTCAAAAGTATTCTCTTTCATTACTCAGGTAAAAGTAGAGATACTAGGGTTTAAAAGAACTTCTGTAGAAGTTGAAACCTCAAGTCAAGCTTTTTACTTGAGAAAAAGTAAAAAAAAGTACTGGTTTCACTAAATAAAGAATAAATGTTAAAGTAATGTAAGTATAAGCCATTAAGGACAAAAGTTTAAGCAAAGGTGTGTGTGTGTGTGTGTGTGTGTGTGTGTGTGTGTGTGTGTGTGTGTGTGTCTTCAACACTTTTTATTTACCTCTGCTAGTTTCAGCCATGGGGAGACAGCTTGTTTTTAATGTGCTGATGCGTCATTGTTGCAGGAGACTTAAAAGGTTTTGTTGGTTTAGCTTATGGCTTTGCCTTCTGTTGAGTTCAATGTTAATGAGTTCATTATGATCTACAAGCTCCCTCCTTAAAGAGCAAGTCACCCCCAAATCAACTTTGTTTTCTGATAAACTATATAAATGCGTGTCTAATCGTGCTGCAGACACGTTTAGTCAATGGTTTTGCACTTTAGTGTATTTTAATTTCAATTTAAATTTTCTGCCTAAAACTGTCAGTGTTGTGCCGTTGTCAGGTAAAAACTCTGCACTGCATTTGAATTCAAATCTGCCATCGCTATTGGCTAAGAGGTACCCTAGAATGTTAGCTGGTACCATATGATGTCACAATGTCGTTGTGAGCCTGTGTGTGTGTGTGTGTGTGTGTGTGTGTGTGTGTGTGTGTGTGTGTGTGTGTGTGTGTTAGCAGCTCCACCCTCTCGGTCTGCTAGGCAACAGCATTTGTCACATATTTCAAACAGGATGTGGGACTTGAGTAATACTCTGGAAAGGGGTGACTTGCTCTTTAACTGCACCTTCGAGTATCAATTTAGACGTGTGATTTTCATGGATTAGTGACGAAAACCACAAGGTTACTACAAATGAATTTCTGCATGACTCAATGATTTCAAAATGATTCGTTTTTTTCTCACAGAAAATTGTGAAACTGTGATTATTTCCCTGAAATAAACCTCTGGTTAACATTCTCCAGGAGTTACTGCAGAGCCTTGCAAAGGTAATCATATCCCTTGAACATTGACCAGGGGTGCCTCCAGAGAAGTTCCACAGGGATGGCCACTGGGCCAGAGAAACATTTGGGGTGGCACACCAAATTGATCCTCGTGGTATCTCTGGAAAAGTTTAGCCTGTAGTGATGCAATTAAGGCTCCTTCATTCATTTTCATAAATAAAACACAATATGCGTCCAACACACATCAAATCTGGAAATCACAAAGTCTTAAAATAAATAAGCCAGTGGCGTGGCCATGACCACACCTGGCCACCCCTTGGAGGCGACGCAGATGTTGACACCTTGCAACCGCGTACTTTTTGGTTGAGATTTTCTGTGATAGACCAACACACATCACACACAGGTGAACTCTATTCTCTAATCAGGGGAATTCTCAAGGTAACTGATTTTATTTTGGGGTATCAGTGTACAGAGGCCTGAGCAGGCCACACGTTTCAGATGATTCTTTGTTTTGTAGCGTTTACAAATGGATGATTTTAATCTGTTATGACCACAAAGATGTAATATTCTATATAAATATAAAATATGAACCTGCGAGGTCTTTATTGTAATTAATCAGAAGATTCTAGGATTTGATTCAGAAGATCTAGGTTCTTTGCTTTTTCAGCGATCAACCACGCTTCGTGTTACTTCAAGAAAGAGTCAAGTTTATAAAAGTAGGAATTTATTTTACAAACAATTTAAAACATGACTAATGAATTAAGCATTTAAGGTGAATGAGTGGAACTAAGGTGCTGAAGTGACCAAAAAGTAAATGTGACATCGATCAGAGCTTCCTTATCAAATTAAGCTGAGTTCTGGTTAAATGAATTTGGAGCGTGTTAAGCTTATGAAGTTATTATCAACAAAATGCATCCAGACGCAATTGCTGTGTTCTACTTTCCCTTTTGCTGACCCTTGTCAGGATCCGGAGGTCAGGGAGGACAATTGACCTCGGGGCACCCAGGTCCAGTATTTTGACCACACGGTAGCGACTTTCCCCGGTCCAAAAGATGTCAACAAGCAATACAGGATGGAATCAGCTCGCGTCTCAGGGATTCTCTTAAGGAGTTGAACAACTCAGCTTTGTTCTGCAGGAAGTGTTTCTCATCAGCTTTGCAGGAGACAAAAGTTTTTTTCGACGTGTAAAAATCTTGGATGTTTCTAGAGTCTTGCAACAGATGGCCCGTCTGAGCAAACTCTTCAGCACTCTCCAGAACTTAAGAACTGCTCTCAGTCTGTTGTAGTTTTAAAGTTTAGCTGTTGTGATTTGGGCAGCCAACCAGAGGCTGACAGGAAAGTTGATGTTACCATGGCAACACGGAAACACGCCTTCTTCAATATGGAGACTCTGATCTGTGTGAAAGGTCTAGCTATGTGGAATGGATCTAACTTAGCCGTACTTGTTATTGTGAAGCAGGTGTAAGGACCTTGTCGTCAGAACATGGTGAACACAGTCTAGCAGATAAACATAACATCCACTCAGTGAGTTAGATTAACGAAGAACTTCATTTCATTATGTTTATGTATTTAGCAGACGCTTTTGTCCCTAGCGACTTACAACTGATCATTATACTATTTTACCACAAGTAATAATAAGCAAATATTTATTTAATGATTAAATAGATTAAAAGTCATAGAATAAGTTATTAATGATTTATTACAACAACTCTTGCATGTAGCGACTGATCCGAGCTGGGTCTTCTTTCTTCTGGAGCTGAGACATTGAGGAAAGTAAGTTAATGTTCTGATTTAGACTTGTGGAGTCTGAATCCCAGCTGGAGTGAAGACAGACTTGTTTAAAGGGAACACAAGCAATGTTGTCTCCTTTCTGACCAGAGGAAGGTCAGGCTGTACCTAAACTGACCATTGCTGGACGCTACAGTTTAAATTTTGAAATTCATGCATCGGTTTCATTCCACTTCACACTTATATGCCACTTTGTGTTAGCCTATCATAGAAAATCCCAATGAAAAAACATTTAAAGTGTGTTGTGTCAAACTGTGCAAATGTTCAAGGGGTGTGAATACTCTTGCAAGGAACTGTGCATTTCCTGTTTTATGTGCGGTTGTTTTTTAGCCGTTTTGGTTGAAAGTTTCTGATGCGTGCTCCTTGCGTTCCCGTTTCATGTTGGTGTGCATGTAGCCCTGCGTCCTTAGAGGCAGCGGCCCTTCAGGGTGTGACAGAGTGCCGTGGCCTGAAACAAGCTGCTGTGGTGGCCACTTTATTTGATGTTACTGCTCGGCTGTTTGCCACCCTGACTTAATACCAAGGTTGGTCAGCCAGCGGGACCTCACTGTCCTTTGTGCTTCTGTCTCATAGAGCTGTGGCTGCTGGGGGCACGAGTGCGTGTCCCTGGCTGTTCAAGGTGCCTGATATACTATTCATTGGCCATTGTCTGTGTGTGTGAGTGGCAGCAGCTAAAGTGTGTGGGTGAGGGGTTATACACCTAGAGCGCTGTAATTTAAGACAACTAGAGCAAATCTCTCTCCGTTTGCCACCCCTCCCCACCCCCGTCTGTTATTACACACGCTAGCAGGCAGCTGATTGGTGGAGATTACTAAAACATCCTGCCTGTCTCAGCAGTGACCTGCCAGCCCTCTGACAGGTTGTATGTGTGTGTTTGTGTGTGTAGTCAGGGTCAGTCATGCCCCATCACCCAAAGTGACCAGAGGGAGTGTGTCCTTTAACCACACGGGCTCGACTCCCACTTCCTCCTCCTTCATCATTGTTCGTATCTTCTATCGTCTCTTCTGTCTTTATCAGTTCTTTAACTTTTGAGAAAACAAACATTTTGTGTTCATGTCCAACGATTAAAGTGGTCAGGACCAGCTTGTCCAGATCTTCTAGGGCACAGCAGGCATGCTTGTGCGAAGACCACTTGATACAGAGTGGAGCTGCTTGTTAACCCAGATGGGGTCTAGGACCAGCAAACTAAACAGGCGGGTATGTTGAAAGAGTTTCTCCAGACCGCTGCAGCATTCATTTATAACAGCGGGTGTGATTTACCATGACTGAATTAAAACATTTACAGATGCATTTGACTCCTGTTGAGTCTAAAAACACGGAAGCGTTAATGAATTCTTTCTTCTTCACTGCTCTGCTCCAACACCCTTGACTCTAACTCTCTGTCCTTCAGGTCCTCCTGATCCAACACAGCGTTCTAGCTCATCTAGAAGTGCATCCAGCTCCATTTCTGTATAGCTTCTTTTCATTCCTGCATGTGTTTACAGGATTTATGATACAGAGAAGAGAATCACACAAACAGGACAAGCAACCTCAGTTACTGATCGCAATTTATGTCATTTTGTTCTTGTTTAGCACTTTGGAGTTGCTTGCATAACTGTAAAAATGCTCTACAAATAAATTTGACCTTGTCCCCAGTTTATGCATTTGTTACATCAAGACTGGATTACTGTAATTCATTACTATCAGGAAGCTTCAGCTTGTCCAAAATGCTGCAGCTAGAGTTCTGATGAGAATTATAAAGAGAGATCATATCTCTCCTGTCGTAGCTTCCCTACATTGGCTACCTGTTAAATTCAGAATAGATTTTGAGATTCTCCTTCTCATGTATAAAGCTCTTAATAATCAAGCTCCATCATACATCAGTGATCTGATTGTTCCATATGTTCCTAACCGAGCACTTCGCTCTCAGACTGCAGGTTTAATGGTGGTTCCCAGAATTTCTAAAAATAGGATGGGAAGCAGATCTTTTAGCTATCAGGCTCCTCTCCTGTGGAACCAGCTTTAGTCCATGAGGCAAACACCTTGTCTATTTTTAGGACTAGCCTTAAAAACATATTTATTTGAAAGGGCTTGTGTTGATGTTGTGAGTGATTTAAGCCCAGGTATAGGATGAGTGGGAGAGGTGTTGCTGTAGTTCTGCTGCTAAGGTGTACTTTGACCCAGAAAGACGCTATACAACTGTAGTTCATTTATCTTTTACATTTGTGCTTATTTTGAGGCATTGCTGCCAAGTCACTAACACAACAAGTCAGTGACTCCAAGCAATCTGCTGGGTTTCCTTTGAAAGGAAACTTAACTAATTGTAATAATGAACTGATTTTAATGCACTGTAAGTATGATAAATTGGAATGTCATTATTGTGTTCATCTCCAGCAGGCCGGACTATTGCAGTGGTCTTTTGATTGGTCTTCCCAAAAAAGCAGTGAAGCAACTGCAGCTAATTCAGAACGCTGCTGTTAGAGGCTTAGCAAGAACCAAGAGAACTGAACACATCACTCCTGTTCTTAAATCTCTACACCGGTTCAAAGTGCTCACTTTGAATGGCATGAGGACAGAAGACATGTCAGATCTCCTTGGAGCAACCCAGCAGGGCTCTGAGATCCTACGAAAACGGTCAGCTGGTAGAACCCCAGGTCAGAACCAAACAGGGTGAAGCTGCTTTTAGCTACTGCTGCACACAGATGGAATCAGCTTCCTCATGACCTCAAACGTGCCCTGATTCCAGTAACTTTTAATCAAAATCAAATACTTTCATGAGTTCATTAGTCTAGAAATGATTGTTGCTTCTACTGCACATTCTGCACTGTAACAGCTCAGCCTTTAATTTAGCCTTTTACCTGATAATTTAATCATAATTTAATTTGTGTATTTAATTTTATCTACATTTATTTGTGTATTTTAAACATGCTGTCACGTTGATTTACTGTTCTTGCTCCAGGAATTGCCTCTGTCCATGAAATGTGACTCGCCTTACCTTGAGATTACTTGTGTCATGAATCGGTGCTATATATATATATATATATATATGTATGTATGTATGTATGTATGTATGTCTATATATATATTAGGTATGCAACGGTATGCGGTAAAATACCGGACCGTCCGGTACGCCCTGCAAGGGACAATCCGGCCTCCTGTCCTGCGGGACTTCAGTACTCCCATTGATTTTGCGCTGCTCTTTTATTTCATGCTTTACATGGCACCATGTTCGTTTGCCTGTCCAGGTAGATGAAGGCCCACCCCCAAGTTAATGTTCAATCACCGTTGTGCATCCGCGTCCTCACTCACAAACTCCTACCACAGTTAGGCGGCTGGCCACGCACGCAGAGACACGAGGATATGGCGAGCTGCAGTGGAGTTGAAAGGAAAGAGTTTGAAGAGGCACCAGGCTCTTTTAAATCATCAGTTTGGAATTATTTCAGATTTGGGGCTGAGTATAAAGATGAAGGAGTAAAAGCAATCAACAGAAGTTACACAGTCTGTAAACAATGTTTGGCACATATTTTGTACTCCAATGGAAGCACGAGCAACATGTTAAAACATATCCAGCGAAGGCATCCAGACATAAAGCTTCCTGAACACAGGTCAGTCGAGCAACCCGCCGCACAGGCACCAGCAGCAAAACAACTGTCTATCGAGAATGCTTTTGCTCAGACCTACCGGGCTTTTTCAGAGAAACATAAAAAAATAACTGATGCATTGGGAGTGTTTATCGCGAAAGATCTGCAGCCCTTTTCTGCAGTCGAAGTTGTGGGTTTTCAACATTTAATGAAGACGCTCGACCAACGTTATTCTGTGCCCAGTCGCACACATTTTAGTCAGGTCGTCATCCCTGGTCTTTACGACAAAACGCGCAACGCCATCGAGAGTGAATTGGCTAAGGCAGAAAGCCTTGTACTGACCACTGATAGTTGGACTTCTCGGGCAACACAGAGCTACATGACTGTGACAGCTCACTACATGCTGGACTGGGAGATGAAAAGCGCCGTGCTGCAGACTCGCCCCCTCTATGAAAGCCACACAAGTGCGCATTTAGCAGAAGAGATAAAAATGCAGTCACCGAGTGGAAGCTGGAGCGGCCAAACAAAACTATACCCGTCGCCACGGATAATGCTCCAAACATTGTTAATGCAGTTAATGAAACTGTTGAGCTGGGACCCCAGATTAGCTGTTTTGCTGTGAATCTCGCTGCAAAGAGGGCTGTGTCAATCAACGGTGTGTCCCGCCTCTTTGGGAAAGTGAGGAAAGTTGTCACCTTTTTTCACCGCAGCACCACAGCCAACCAAGCACTTGCTGTGAAACAGCAAATGCTAAACTTACCAAAGCACAAGTTAATTCATGATGCGATAACCCGGTGGAACACGTCACATGACATGTTGTCACGATATGTTGAACAGCAACCTGCCATCTACTCTGCATTAACAATGGACAAGAATCTGAAGAGCCACGTCAAGGGCATTGCAATGTTGACTGATGCTGAGCAAAAAATGGCAGAACAACTAACTGAAGTTCTCAAACCTCTAAAAACTGTGACCACACTCATGAGCAGAGAAACAACCCCCAAAATTTCACTCATCCTCCAACTGAAAGAAATGATTCTCAAGTGCATGCCCCCTGGAGGTGAAGACAGTGCAGGTATCAAAGAGGCAAAAGAAGCCATTGCACAGGACCTGGATAAAAGGTACACTGACCCTGACCT
Organism: Nothobranchius furzeri; assembly: GCF_043380555.1. Classification (NCBI taxonomy): domain Eukaryota; kingdom Metazoa; phylum Chordata; class Actinopteri; order Cyprinodontiformes; family Nothobranchiidae; genus Nothobranchius; species Nothobranchius furzeri. The sequence continues at coordinate 109,986,194 of NC_091741.1, forward strand.
TCAGAAGTACCTCCAAAAAGCCACAGCCCTGGATCCCAGGTTTAAATCCCTGCCCTCACATGATGAAGCCTCCCTTGACAGACTCTACAGAGATCTTGCCACAGAAATTCATGAGAATGAACCACAGGTATGTTGATCATATTTCCTGTGAATCCATGGCTGAATTTATATTTTATTTTTTGTTAAAAATGTATATAGAGGTTTTAACATTTCATACTTGTACAGATCTGTCGACGATCAAACAGCAATTTAGCTTTTCTCTGTTGTGGCAATTACACTGAGTTCACAGGAGCAACATATAAACATTAACAGCTGTTATTCTATATATTAAAAAAGTAATTGTTTTTCCAGAGACAACTGGAGCCGGAGACGATGCCACCCACAGAGGGACAAGAGTCAGCCTCTCCCCCTCCAAAGAAGACGGCAAAGGCAGAGCTGTTTGGGGAGGCTTTTAAAAAACAAGATCAGGTCAAAACTCTTGCCCAGGTAGTCGAGGATGAAGTTGCTTCATACAGGTTGGCAGACTCCATTGGCGTTGATGCTGATCCTTTCAGGTGGTGGAAGACCAATGAGCATAAGTTCCCTCATGTAGCAAAAGTGGCAAAACGGCTCCTCTGTGTCCCAGGGACTTCAATTCCTAGTGAGAGAACTTTCTCCACTGCTGGGGACATTGTTAGTGCAAACCGGTCTCGCCTTGCACCAAACGGTGTTGATGGACTCATCTTCTTGCACAAAAATCTCTCAATAGTGGATGAGTACATATTGCACTTTTTATCCTGAATGCAGGATTATTTACTAAATTATGTTTGCTCTGATTTTTTATTCTAAGCACAAGCTAATTTATTTTTGTTAAAGGTAAACAAACTTTTTCGTTCACATTGTTATCGAGGATGGGAATTGTTCATTTATTTTTGATCAGAGTTTTCAAAATAGATCAAAGCAGACCGATCAGGTAGGGTTGTCACTGTAGCCGGTGTAGTGGTAAACCCTGGTAAAAAAAAAAGTTGACAATAATAATAACCGTCTTGTTTTTTAAAAAACTATATTATCTTGGTGGGTTTACCGTGGCTAAGGTGTAGGCGCGGTGACCCTTACCAGCCACCGTATCATCTGCTGAAGTTGCCGGTGGCACATGCACACTTTCTTGTTTACAACCAAAACTTTCTTGAAGCTAAAGTTGAAATAATGGCCAAAGGAGGAGACGGCAGCGCTCAGGACGTAATTTTCACTTTAGAAGTGGGGGGGACACGGGGGGGGGGGGGGGGGGGGATCTTAACAATATGCTCTAATGGGAAACAGGCTTCAACACAAACGGTTGCTTTCCGCTTGGTCCTAGAGCTCAACCAGTGTCAATTTAATATAGCGTAATATTGTTTTTGGATGGTAAAAAGTGCAGGGGTCAAAACTTGACTTTGGAAAAAGTGTGTGTGGTGGTGGTGGGGGTGGGGGTACACATGTCCCCCCTGTCCCCCAAAATTACGTCCGTGGGCAGCACTCAGGAGGACATTTTTTATCCCTCAAAGAAGACAAAGTCGGAAGTACGGGCATCTTTTGGATATTTGAAGAATGCCGAGGGACAGCTGATAGAAGACGGCTATCCTGTTTGCAGCACGTGCAGAAAAAGTGTCTGTGAAAGTCAGCAACGCTTCAAATCTCATGACACATCTGTGTGACCATCACCCACAATTCTACAGTCAACGCAAGGCAAGCTAACGTGAGCATGTTAGCTAAAATGCGTGATCCGAGGATTTGGGTCGAGGGAGAACGCAACGAGTCGCTATATAAAGCAGCCGCAGCGCCGCTACCTGCATATAAAACGTGTCGCCGACACCCTCATGTTGAAATGATGCTATGCATTACGGGGCTCCCAGGGGCAGATAAGAGTTGGTCTCTCTCCGAGAATAATTGTGAATTTAACAGTGGTTACTGCCTGATGACATTTTCCCACATCTGCAAAGCTCACTGGAAGAACACAAACCGAGGACAATATTTTCCTGATACAGGGTTTATTACTCAAGTAAGGGTAAAAAAAAGTATCTGATTAGAAGGCTACTTGAGTACTGAGTATCATCTGATCTAATATTTTTAAAATGATGACATCAAACAGACATAAAATAAGACGTTATGGGCAAATATTGGTATTTTAAAGACTAAAGGGAAAAAATGTAAACAAATAAACAACATAATTACAAAATAACACATTTTAGGCAAAATTTAGACACAAACGGTGGACAATACTGTATTTCCTGACATACAGGATTTATTTAATTGTGTGAAAATGTAGCACGTTTAAAAAATACCGTGATAATACCGAAAACCGTGGTAATTTTGGTCACAATAACCGTGAGGTTAAATTTTCTTACCGTGACAACCTTAATACAGACCATTTTAGATTAGGTTACATTACATGTAGGAATGTATGTGTGTGTATGTGTGTGTGTGCGCGCTGACTCTGTTTGCTCTGCAACGCTGATGTCTTCTCTCCACAAATAACACAAGTCTGGTGGAGTTCTGCTGTGTTGTGTTGCTGCTAATGCTAATTGTTAGCTTCTACTAGCAGAAACATTGCTGTTTCCTGGATGCCAAACCAACAACAGATTTCCCTGCCGTGAGTCAATATGTGTGAGTAAGACAGTGTGACCTAGATCTGTCAGGATTTTCTAATCCTACACTTTCACTGCAGGAGATAGGTGTAGGAGACTATTTTCATGTTCAGCCTGCATGAAAAACTCAGCGGGACCCATTATCATCAGAAATAGTGATAAAAAAATGTATTTTTCCGTGTTCTATACCTTTAATTCAAGTAAGCTGGAATTGTTTTGATCTGAATAAAGACTTGTTTAAGCACAAACACCCAATGATTTCATGATCTGTTTCAGTTAGAATAACACTTGTCCTGCAGCAGTGTCTATCACACATATTAGCTGGTTTTCATTTATCAGGAAGATGTCCAGACTTAAGGGTGTGGTGTCCCAGAGAGGAGTAGCCCATATGAGATGATGTCAGCTAAAGCTATGGTTACTCTTTGGAGACGGTCCAGAGTGTCCAGGTTACTGTGCATCATTTCTGGGCTTTTTACATTTAAATCAAGTTAAAACTGAATCACTTCCTCCTTGTTTTTATTAAAGTACAGCTGTGGTAAAGTTAATGTGATTGCCGTAACTTGAAGTGCTTTCCGAGCGACTCCTCGTGAGACAATGGCCGGGAAAGATGCTGGGGTTCTGACCTTTGCTGCAGCCGGCCGAGGACCGGATTACAGGCCAAAAACCAACATAACTTTGGTCTAAAATCTTCTGCAGCCACTTGTACAAATGTTTTGTCATTTATTGAAATAGACAATCCAAGAAAATCTCTGGTGTAATGTGAGGAGCAAAGGTTGGACTGAATGAACTTCTGACAGTTTGGGAGGGCGGGGGGCATTTGTGGTATTGTATCTGTTAAGCTTTAGTTCTAATATTTTAAGTGGAAACCACCTTAATAAAGGTCAAAGGTCTCCCCTCCCCTCTATTAGAGCTGACCCCGACATGAAACACTCGTCCGTGATGGTGGACTAAACCAACACCATTCATCATCTGCCCCGCTCTGACACACACACACACACACACACACACACACATGCACACACACACACACACACACACACACACACACACACACACACACACACGCACACACACACACACACACACACACACACGCACAGACACACGCACACACACACGCACACACACACACACACACACACACACACACACACACACACACACACACACACACACACACACACGCACACACACACACACACACACACACACACGCACAGACACACACACACACACACACACACACACACACACGCACAGACACACGCACACACACACGCACACACACACACACACACACACACACACACACACACACACACACACACACACACACACACACACACACACACACACACACACACACACACACACACGTCTGTTTGGTATAAAAGTCACCGGCCACCCTTTCTGTCTCCTCAGGCGTTCTGCCGCTCCACTTGATTAAAGCTCTTTGGTTACTTGTTGTGACCTTGCAGTTTTGGCAGATTATGGCTGAAAGGTTGCCGGTTTGAGTCCACAGGCGTGCCTGATACAGGCTTTACGTCTCCATCAGTTCATAAGAGACGACATGCAAACTTGACTTTTTGGCCTTCATGTCACCACACTTAATTTCTTCCTGTGAGCTATTGACTAGCCACATATTGATCTCCACACAATGTATCTCACAAATCATCGGTCTGTCGATCAATAGAGAAATCTCCCGGAAAATTCAAACTGCGAAGCGGTGCGCGCTTTCTGCTGGCCGGCTGAGCAGAGGGTATTGAATGTTTGGTTGATTAATCTGACTAGTTTAAATTTGGCTCGACTGGCGCTATTAAACAATGGCCAGTGTAAATCAAGATGCTGCCATTTGTGATTGAAATGAGCCAAGCTCTGCATACACAGTGGCTCGGGATAAATCAGGCACTGGGTTTTCATATTTCTATTGGCAGTAATAACCAGTAATAACTGGGAGGAAAACCGGCAAAGCCAAGGTCCCAGCTGTGATGGATAATTCTCACTGTAGAGCAAAGGTGATGGTCCACTCCATGAAAATCTGGTGTTATTCTAACATTAAACATATAATTTTTTAATAAATGGTGCAATAATGCAGTGTGATCAATATTCTCACTGTATTCAAATGATATGTAGTGGCTGTGGAGCATTCCTACGCCCATATCCAGCATGTTAACAGGATTAAACTTCATTACAGGAACAGAGCAGGTCTGATGATGTGGAGGTTTGGGGATAAATGAGTTGGCAGCTCAGCTCACGTTGGTGAAGTTTCATTTGAACAAACCGCAATACTTGTGAAGCAGTGGGACCAAAGTAGAGTGGTTTATACATGATGCACAGCAGTGTGTTGGGTCAAATTCAACCTCTGTTCATCAGCACAAACACCTGATCTCTGCTTTCTGCACAGCGTTGGGCGGTTGATGTTTTGGGCTTTTCCTGCTGCCACAAGCCTTCTTGGGTCCTACTTTTCAGTCATTGAGTCTTCCAGGAACTCCTCTGGAAACCAGCTTAGTATTCTAGAGTCTAATTTGAGTTCACTGGTCTGACTTGACATGTTTATCTGATTCTGATTAGTATGCCTCACTCAGACATCATGAGCCAGAAGGTGAGGCTCTTGATTTACTGGTTGATCTATGTTCCTACCCTAACCTATGGTCACGAGCTTTGGGTGGTGATCGGAAGAATGAGATCACAGGTACAAGCGGCCAAAAGGAGTTTTCTCCACGGGGTGGCTAGACTGTCTTAGAGATCGGGTGAGAAGCTCGGTCATCCAGGAGGGGCTCGTGGTAGACCCGCTGCTCCTCCACATCGATAAGAGCTAGTTGAGGTGGCATGGGCATCTGGTTAGGATGCCTCCTGGATGCCTCCCTGGTGAGGTTTTCCAGGCACGTCCAACCGGGAGAAGGCCTAAAGGAAGACCCAGGACACGCTGGAGAGACAATGTCTCATGGCTGGTCAGGGAACTCCTTGGGACTCCTCCGGAGGAGCTGGTCCAAGTGGCTGGGGAGAGGGAAGTCTGGACCTCCCTGCTTAGGCTACTGCCCCCTCAACCCGACTCCAGATAAATGGCTGAAAATGGATAGATGGATGGATGATTAGTATGCCTGACTTAGACATCAGAGAAACCAAACACCGTCCATCTTTTAGCAAATCGTTTGAGAGCACGAGGCCAGCCAGCAGAACCAGTCAGAGTTGAGTAGACATCCTCCTGTTAGCTCTACCTGGTGACTTCAAAGCTCTGCTGCTGCTTCTGGAAACTGGTGTCAACCGTTCTTGAATCAGGAATACCTCAAAGGACAAAGTCATCCACCTGGGGTGTGAGTAGGGAAACATGATACCACATAATTCCTGTGTGATGTAGTTGCTGATACCGAGTACTGATAAAGACCACCGACCTACATCACAGGTTGGTACAACAGAAAACCAATCAGCTGGCAGAGCTCGCTGTTGAACGCATACAGAACTTGCAAAACTATGTGACTCAATTTAAGGAACAAAGCAGAATCCAGCTGCTGTTATTTATTTGTTGTTGTTTATAAAAACTAAATCTATGTGCAGGGCTTTAGGCCCAGGGCAGAGTTTCATGCCTCAGACCGACCCGCTTTAGATCCAGACCTGTAATTACTAATATCATTACACCAATCAGATTATTCTGTAATGTTCACAGACATCTAAACCTTAGAAATTTAAAAAAAATCTAAATTAAAATGATTAATATTCCCTTTTCATTAAAGATTAGTTATCTGTTAATACTTTTTTATATTGGACACTGTCCAGCTTAAGCAGACATCAGCTTATTTCTAACAGAGCTGAGCTGTGGGAGAAAATATTCAGGCTTATTTCATCTTGTTTTCCATCACCTGCGGCACCCCATACGCCCCTAGATCTGTTATCCACTCTGCTGTGGTCTGTTGGGGTGCAGGCAGCTCTGACCGAGACAGGAAGACTCTGAGCAAGCTAGTTAGCAAAGCTAGCTCAGTTCTGGGCTGCCCACTGGATGCAGCTGAGGAGACGTGTGAAAGGAGGATGCTGGGGAAGACGACCTCCGTTTAAAAAAACAACCTCCCACCCACAGCGTTCCACTGTGGAGACCATGGACAGCTCTTTCAGAGGCAGACTGAGACATCCCAGGTGTAAAACAGAACGCTACCGTAGGTCATTCATCCCCTCTGCAGTAAGAGTGCATAACTCCTCAGTTTAACTGGTACTGGCATGAACCTGGTACACAACACCACCAATGCAATACTCAGTATGTGTTCATGCAGTACCGGATTTACATAGTATGTCTGTGTCTCTTATAGTACGCTGCTTACTTGGAACCCAAGTTTTTTGTATTTTTATTCGTGGTTTTTAGTGGATGAAGGCTGCAATACCAGCTTACTGCCTAGGTGTACACACATGTGCCTTTGTTGTTATTTTTCTTCTAACTATATGTTGGTGCTGCTGCAGCAAGTGAATTTCCCCACTGCGAGATCAATAAAGTCTATTCTGCCCTGCTCCTTCATGATGTCACCTTTCATCCTGCATTTATGTCATCGACGTGTGAATGGCCTTACCTTACTGAAGCATCAAAGCACACTGAAAAACTCCAGAGCTTCACTTCATCACTTGGTCAGATGAATTGGTTTCAACTGACCCACGGCTAGAGCAGATACACACGCTAATGTATGTTCTTTATTTGCCTGTGTAAACACACTGGTCCAATTATAATGAGGAGCATTTTAAAAAATCATTTGTTCTCAGGTACTGAGATTCGAGCATTAAGACCTTCACTGTCGCCCGATTTGTCTCGTCTAAGCTGCTTTTCCCGTTTCTTGCCCCATTCAGACAGAACCGACCTGTGTTCATGAACACGTTCAATTATCACGTAGATGTTAAGCAATGAAAAGTCAAAAACACATTTCTAGAAGGGAACTGTCGTCACATCACTAGAAAGAACACACACACACACACACATCCACAGTGCCGGTGTGTGTCAGTGAAGGGTGTGAGTCTGAGTTTTAACTTGAAGATAACATGATGTTATCAAGGCACAGAAAATAAAAGACTCAGCAAATAAAAACATCAATATTCAACATGGGAATTATTTATTATTTCTGTTATTTTGCTTTACAAATTACCCCAATTTAAGATTGATTTTCTTTTCAATGCAAACGCTTCCGGTGAATTCTGCTGGACACACAGTCATCTTATTTACTAAAAGTCAGAGCGGGAAAGCTGAGCTGCTGAGATACAGTAGGGGACAAGGTGTTTGATGTGTTGCTGTGCACCTGTGAAGGACACGGATATCAGCAGGTGTGGTGTCTGAAGCGGGAGCAGCAGAGACAATGACCTAATGAAAGATGGAGAGATAAGCTGGCAGATAGATGGAGCTGGAGACACAGATGAGCAGGATGAGAGGATTAGAGGAGCAGAGGTGGTGCTCTGTGGCACTGCAACATGATATGCAACACACACACACACACACACACACACACACACACACACACACACACACACACACACACACACACACACACACACACACACACACACACACACACACACACACACACACACACACACACACACACCAGAGTGACCAGTAAAGATGCGGAGTAGGAAGTGGACAGAACTTGCAGCAGGGTTTCATCTAGCTGCATTTCCTGTGGGAACCACTGAGGGGCACCAACACAGCTCCAGAGACATCAGACAGGTTTACTCGTGTCTGTTTCCATGAGGGGAAGAACAAGAAGAAGCAGCCCAATCAGACTTGATGCAGGTTTCCTGGAGCAGACTGGAATCCAGTAGCTCCAGTCTGTCCTCCAGAAGAAAACCAAAATAACAAACTGTTCTCTCTGTAGGAGGAAAGTAGAGCGGCAATCAGAAATCACATTTAACTGGCTTTGTACATGAACACACTGGACTGAACCGGTTTCATCTGATAAGACCCAGAATCATCAGAACCAGTTGAGTGAGGCTCACCTAAGAACCAGGTGAGAGCCGGGTTCACCTAATGACCACAGGACCCATTCAATAAGCTGTTTGCTTCCCAATTAATTCTCTAATTAGACTTTTCTCTTGTCTCTCTCACACACACACACACACACACACACACACACACACACACACACACACATGCACGCACGCGCGCGCACACACACACACACACAGTAATTAGTTCCAAAGGATCATTACGGTGGTGGATAAGAACTGTCTTGATGATGGTGGTGGGTGGGTCTATCTATTGTGTGTGTGTGTGTGTGTGTGTGTGTGTGTGTGTGTGTGTGTGTGTGTGTGTGACTGGTTTTTAGTTACCTGCATGGTATGTTCGCATCAGTTCTCTCCACCTGCTGCTTCTCTTCTCCAGTAAAGTAAGATGCAAGTAAAAAGCCTCCATTTTTGTGATTAAACACAAATACTCATCGTACACTTGAGTAAACTACTTTTTGCTGAGGGTGGGTGACTGAGGAGAACTTTGCTGAGCTACGGAACAACTGGTTCATTAGGATGAGCCCATTAAAGTTTAGTTTGTCGGTTAAGGGCTCCTTTCATCACCAGCTGCTGATGCTTGTAAGCTTCTTAGTGAACCAAAAACCTTTGGTGTTTCATTCACATCCAGCCCAAAACCCCTAAAAAGCGCTGTCGGCCAGTTCTCTCACCCCTGCATGTTCTCTCCCGCTCAGCCAATGGCAGAGGATCAGCTGGTGGTTAAAGACACCTGACAGGAAGCCACAGGTTTACACCTGACACCTGTAGGGGCTGAGTCTCACTAGATCTGGGCTTGATCCACTCTCTGTCAGAGGGCCTCCGGAGTTTGATGGAGGAGACGTCCAGCTGGAAACCCTCCTGGTGAGAGCAGGGAAAGAGCCAAACCCAGCAGCGGACAGTGGAGGAATAATAATAATAATAATAATAATAATAATAATAATAATAATAATATACATTAATTGATCCTCTTGGGTAAATTATTTCCCCACATTTGACCCCTCCCTCAGGGGCTGCATTGTGTATGGCTCCTGGGGGGCGACTTAAGGGTTCAGCATCTTGTCAAGAACGTTTCTGACGTGACCTTTAACCTGCTGGGATTGAACTGAATGGTCGGCTGCCCCCCCCCCCCCCACACACACACACACACATAGCCCTGGCCACGTACAAGTCAGAGGAGAAGACGAGATCTATTGTAATTCACCTTTAGTGGAACAAGTCAAACGCTGAAGGAGGCCAAAACCTGCAGTCTGTGTCTCCATCTAGTGGAGAAAACTATGAACAGAATGTAGAATGAAATACCCTGAATCCTTCCGATGGGTTAAAAAATAGAAAAGTACGTCATTATTACAAGTTATAGAACACGTTATTTCGAAAAACAGTTCTCGTTAAAACGTGATATAAATCACGTTTTAACGAGAAAGTTTCTAATTTTAACAAGAAAGGATCTCGTAATAACGAGAAACTTTCTCGTTTGAACGTGTTTTATATCGCGTAATAACGAGAACATTTCTCGTTATTACGCGATCCTGGTCCTGAGTTTTTTTTCCCTGCACTGACGGTAATACGCTTCCGTAGAAAAGTATGAATAAGTAATAATAAAATATCAAGTGAGGCAGAAATCCATTTTTAAATTATATTCACACATTCGCATACGTGGTGAAGGCTGTTATTACTTAAAATTTTTATTGACACAGGAACATATTTTTATTTTATTATTTCCGTATTTGTGTGAGGGAATTAAAAGAAGGTATAAAAACAGCTGATTTCCTGGTAACACGTGAAGCACGTGGAGCTGCTTTGTGTAGGAAGCAAAAGTGTCTGTTTTTAGTCTGTGAACGAATCCTTTCTGTGCGGTTCAGTTCGCTGGTGCTTTTCAACAGCAGTTCCACATATGAATGCTAGGCGGCGGTAAAACAGCTGTAATTAGAATCAATACCAACGAAGAAGAAAAAGAGTAGGAAGAAGTAGAAGAAGAACCATAGCAACGCTAAACAACATGGCGGTCTCGGCCGCTGTTTTCTCCATATTAAAGTCTCTCTGGTTGTTTCTCTCGATTACTTCTGTCGCTTCGAACCAAAGTACAACTAACGGCGCGTTTAACACGACTGAGCCGAACTTTAGTCACACCGTTACGGATAATTACACAGAGTTCGAGTCCACACCGAGCCCCGGCGGAACGGAGAATTCCCCCGTAGCCGCCGAGCCGCTGCCTGTCTCGGGCCATCTGCTGTCTGCCAAGACCAGCGGTAACCGTCCACGCTTCCTCTGCTACTGTGACAGGGTCCCCACGCTGCGGTTTAATGTGTGTGTGTGTCCGTCCATCAGCTGACAGCCTGTGTCCCTGTGATGAGGTCCTGGGTGTGTGTGACACCAACTGCTGCTGTGACCCAGAGTGTGGAGGGGAGGTGGTTCTGTTCACCAGCTGTTCGCTCGGTTCTGTGAGGAGGTTAGTGGACTGGCTGGGTTCCACCTAGAACGGCTCCTCTGCTCTGCTTGGTTCATGTTGCTGGAAGGTCCCTGCTGCTCTGGTTGGGAACAGGTGTGGCGCTCAGCTACATCACACAGTGGTGGTGATTAAGGAGCCACATGGAGCAGAAGAACCTAAATAGGCTCTGAGACCTGATAATTACATCTCTTCCTATTGAATGTTGCTGTGTGTTCTTATTAAGCTACACAAAAGCTGCCTGACTTGTCTCTGCAACTCTGCAGTGGCAGCCAGCAGCTGTGTAACCAGGAGGCAGCATACTACACTCTAAGGACCAACGTGAATGGCTACTCAGAGCTGCAGTCAGCGGTCCAGAAGGAGGACAACGCCAACATCTTCTGCATCCGATCACAGAATCGTAAGACACCAGAATTCCTTAGGAAGAACCAGTTAAGCTGTTTGAATTTAGTCAGTTTGACCGCGTCCACCTAGGCCCACTTGATCCCATTAAGGGTGATGGGGACTTGGCTCCCATCTTCAGCTGTTATTAAGTGAGAGGTGGTGACGCACCTGGACAGGTGACCAGTCCCCTAATTAAATTGTTATTTAATAACTTTAATTTTAGCACTGCGCAGTGTGTGTCGGGTCTCTAGATGACTGATAGAAAACATCAACTGAGAAAAGCTCTCACACTCAGCTATGTGTAAATAAAGAATCAATCAGGACGTATAAACTAAGTTAAAACCTAAACAGTAAACCATGATTAAAACCAGATTAAAGTTCTCTAGTTTGTTTTACTTCCAGGTTTATTTTTCTAAAAGGGGTTTGTCTCACCTGCTGTGTGATATTCCTCTCCGTAGGTATTGATGGATTGTCCCATCCCTCTCCAGCTCTTCCAACTGATACCAACTTTGACCTGCTCTTTAAACTGTTTGCTCCTTTTCTGTGGAGGATGGAAAACTCAGATCAGGCAGCCCCGGCAGGAGTCCAGGACTCACGTGGATACCAAGTGAGTCTTGGGCCCAATCCCAATACTCGCCCTCGTGCCCTTCAATTGCACGATCCCGACCACGGCTGCGAGTGCGTAGGGTGTCTCGATTCTCAAATGCATAAGCTGATCATGCCCCTTTTGCACCCATGATCCACACTTCACTCAAGTCTGCAGCGATGCAGACTTGAGTGAAGTATATTACCCACAATCCATTGCTGCAGGAGAAAGGGCTCAAGTTCCATATCCGAAAATATGTATTTTCTAATGAAAGTAGTTAATTTTAGAACAATTAGTTGATGCTCTGAAACTTTAAGACAAAGCAGCGAAGAATGCCAATTTATTTCAAATAATTGTTTGGTTGTTTGTTTGAAAGTTTTTAATAAATGTTTTTAAACAAAGTATCACAGCAACCAGCATCCCGGCATACGCAATGCTCCCTGTCTCAATTCTGTAATTATTTGCACACTTGTGTACTACGCACTCGAAGCCTTCCAGCGCACTTTCTCCAAATGCACTTGGCTGAAGACCACAGGGAGAGTATTGAGATTGGGCCTTAGTTGGACGGAACAAGTATTAATGGGTCCAGTGTCGTAAAAATTAGTTATGAAAAACAATCCTGCATATGCAATTCAATGTATACGTTTAAAAACTGCTTATGATAGTGCTAAATATGATCATTAAAGCAAAAACAAGAAAGAGAAACTAAAAATGTCAAATCAGAATCAAAGATGTCCTTTTCCATGCTGTTTGGTTTGAGAGTGATTTGGTGGTAGTTGAAGTCAGAGGTCAAACTTTTAGGTGCCATGGACCACAGGCATACGTAGACCCCCCGTGGGCTGGTGCTGCCTATTGGAGCTACTGTAGTGGCTGGCCGCCATCTTGGATGGGTCTCCATTCGCCCCCAGTGCATTTATTTCTACTGAGGAAGGCGTTTAGCTAACTAAAGAACACATTTAATTATGTTTTTCACAAAATCAGACACATGATATTGCATGGCAGTTCTAATATAAATATAATTACATAAAATAAATTAAAATACAATCATGGCTTTTGCAGCCGTCATTCTGCGTTGACTCTAGTTGGATTTGGAGAGCAAAGAGACCCAACCAATATGGCGGCGAAGCTGTTACGCTCTCCAGCACATAATGAGGTGTCTACATATTCGTGTCTACGCCAGGGGCGAATGATCTAGTGTGTTAATGGTTCGTGATCGTAGTGATTGCTACAGTGTGACGACTGTTACATCGTGTTCATTGTTACAGTACGTTCACAGTTCTACTGGGATTACTGTCACGGGGTCCGCAATTTCTTCTACCCCTAAGAAGCTACGGTGTTATTGTTATTTAACTGTTATCGGCTAGAAGCTAACATTAAGTTAACGATGCTAAAGTTAAAGTCCCACAGGGAGCCTAAGTCTCCTCCCTTTCCGGTCGGCTCGTGAGTCCCCAGAAGAACAAATTATGAATGCAAGTCAACGGGGCTAAATGAGTTATTTTCTAATCTGCTGTGCCTTACGCCCTCGATCACTCTTGTGTTGTACTTATATTTGAATCAAAAGTAACGATGGGTGTTTTGAACACGCCAGTCACGTACTTTGAGATTTGTCAGCTTGTAAACGTTTGTAATTAGCCTGACTATAAATCAGACATCAGCATGTCGCATATGTGACATCACCACAGAACCTCCTCTCCCCTAGCGTAGCTGCTACTTACAACATGACCAGCTTTGTGGTGGTTCTTTCCTCCTGTGGGAAGTTTGCTGAACTTACCGCCCTTTTCCCTGAATTTTCTCCGTGTATGGTTCGATGACGTCACTTTCGTCAAGCGCATTTGTGGTCCTGGACTTATTTTCACACAAAACCTAAAATAGCATTGCCCCTCGTTTAAAAATATGCATTTTGTTTATATCACTATGTGAATCATATGTGAAAACCCATGGAATATAACAAGTGGAATTAGAAAATAGCATTTTGAGTCCCGCTGACTTGCATTCATTTTGTCGTTCTTCTGGGGACCTGTGGTCCGGAAGTAGATGGGCGTGACTTAGGCTCCCTAAAGTCGTCATCACACACTGGTGAAATTACATCACTGTGTCTGACCCAGCCCCAAGGGGAGCGGTAAGCTGCAGCAGTGGCTGTGCTCAGGAGCTATTAGGGGGTTTAACCCCCCCAATCCAACCCCCTAAAGCTAAGAGGCGAGGCATTGGATTCCATTTTTACAGTCTTTGTTATGACCCGACCGTGGATTTGAACGCTGATCTCCCAGTCCCAGGGTGGATACCACTAGGCCACTGAGAAGGCAAATGAAAGGTAACAGTCAAGTAGAAAAATAGCTGGCTCTAAAAAAGTCTCAAGTTGTTGGTAATAGAAGAAGTAACTTATCTGTTTACCAACTTACTGTGGATGACTCGTCTTCACTCGGCATCTTGAACCGTCTGGCACTGATCTGTAACTGACACCCGCCATGAAACTTGTTCCAGATCAGGGGTATCAAACTCAAACTCACACGGGGCCGAAATGAAACTCTGGGACGAAGTCGCGGGACAAACTTAATATTTTTTGAAAAAGTGACGGCAAAGTTGCACATTTTCTTTATCAACATATATGCAATTTTGAACCTTTAAATTTGGAAACAAACTTATTTTTGCATTAACACTGAATGTGGAATAACCAACTTACACACGAGCAAGTCAGTTTTAAATAAAACACATCAGTGGTATTCATTACTTGTGGTATAATCAGCATTTTTAAAATCTATTCAGGATTTATGTTTTCTTGTTTATTCATTTTTCTTATTTTTTATTCTCCTTTTTTCTCCTGTAATACGTGTCATCGCTGCTGTGACGTCTAGCTTTCCCCACTGAGGAACAATAAAGGGATTTTCTATTCTATTCATCTATCTGCAGCCTTTCCACTTCCTGTTTACTGTAGGTTAAATCTTTTCTCACGGGCCAACAACAAAATAAAAATATAATTTTATCTTAAATGAAAATGCAACATCTCACCTGTTAACTTTCATGTTTTGGAGCAGAAAAAGAGCATAAAGCCAACATATTTAAAGCTCAGTTTGCTCCACTGGTTTACTGTGATGCTCACCTGTTCCAGCCAGATACCTGCATCATGGGGTTGATCTGAGCTGAGGAGGAGACTCCTGTTGTTTTGTTCATCTTCATCATAATAATGACAACATTAGATGACAACAGGTGCTCACATAGGTTTGTGCTGATGAACATGTCTGAGCAGCTTGACCGCGTTGTTGTGTGTCGGGGAGGAAAAATAACAACTACAGCAGCCACAGAGCTGTGCTGATTTCAGCGTGTCGCTGCTCGCTGGAGTTATATCAGCTCTGTCCAGAAGTTAGTTGGAAAACGTTCTCTTTCAGTCGTGAACACATTACTGAGCGGTTAAAATCTCCGTTTCTGGGCTTCAACGTCGGAAAATAGTTGAGCAAACTCGGCGCTGAGAGAGAGGGGTGTTTAGTTTGTCCGAGACAGCAGAGCTGAAGACACTGGCAGTAGTGATATGTCGGTCGCAAACGAACCGGCTCTTAAGAGAGAGACGAGAGGGAATGAGGAGGAGGAAAAAGGCGAGCGAGAGAGAGGAGAGTGTGACGAAGACGGTGAGAAAATGAGCGCCAGCAGTCGGAAAGTGGAGATTCCTTAAAGTGTTCAGTTATTAAATCCATAGAAATGATAAATATTTGATATATTGCATTTTTTTACATTAGTGAATAATTTTACATATAGTTTTGCGTTATTTTGGTTATAAATGAACTCTACGCAACAGAAAATCTGAGGAGCCGAAAGAGCCGGCTCTTTTTGGTGAGCTGAGCCAAAAGAACCGGCTCTCTAAAAAGAGCTGGAATTCCCATCACTAACCGGCAGCAGACGCTGGAAAAAATGCAAAGGAGGGAGCGCTTCGGCTCGCTAAGACCGCAAAGCATCATGGGAGTTGTAGTTTTTGCGGTAAAATCGGCCAGCGGGTCAGTTTTAATATATTTTTGATATTTATCTCGCAGGCCACATAAAAATGCTCCGTGGGCCACATCTGGCCTGCGGGCCTTGTGTCTGACACGTGTGGCCTAGAGTGTGTTGACTCTTGCAGGTTGTTTATTGTAACAGAGTGATGACTGCTGGCGATTTGCTGTTTCAGTACGGTGACCTGTTGCTGACAACAGACTCCAGTGGACAGAGGGGGACCTTCCATCTCCCAGGTCCTGGTGTCACTCCTGACTGTGTGAACAGCCCCACAGGTAAAAGATTAGCCACCGCTCAGCAACAGCAGTTATTCCACATGTCCTAAAAGTCTTACCTCTGCGGTTTACATATTAACCTCATTAAATTACAATAACATTCTTTCAACGTTGAACTTTCGGTTCACAACAAATCCATGTTGTTGTACATTTAAATTTGACTGCATATTAGCTAAATAACCCATTGAGCTGGATTGCTTTCAGTAACCGTGGGCTCATCGGAGAGCGGCACATCAACCACGTTCTGTCCAGGCTTTAATGCCGACTCAGAGACTGAATTTACAGCTTATCTTCCTCTGGGCAGGGTGTTGCTTGCCATTTGGGTACCAATGCCTCCCCCTGAAAATAATACAGTACTTTTTTAGTGTTTCTCTTTATTTCCAAAAAACCTCCTCAGTATTAAAAGGTGAATTTAAAATCTTGATAAAACACCAAAGTAGGTTTGAATCAACAATTGCACTACACTTTAAAGGCGTGTATCACTGAAAGATGATTAATGATTATTTCTGATTATAATGGGTCACTCTTTAGTTTCTCATGCAGGCTGAACATGAAAATAGTCTCCTACACCTATCTCCTGCATTAGCTTCTGATAAAGGGTGAAACTCTAGGATTAGAAAATCCTGACAGATCTACGTCACTCTGTCACTGAACATTCATGGACTCACCCATCCTGACTCACGACGGGGAAGGCTGTTGTTGGTTTAGCGTCCAGGAAACAGCAGAGAACGTCTCGGCTAGTAGAAGCTAACTGTCAGCATTAGCAACTCCACCACACAGCAGACTTCCTCCATGCTCGTGTTTTTTGTGGAGATAAAACATCAACGTTGCAGAGCAGAGTCAGTGGTAGAGTTGTGTTGCTGTTAGCCAATCAGAGGAGAGATGTCCACATGTCAGGAAATAAGACTGTAGATCCTGTGGTCTGAAGTCCCCGAGTACAACTTACATTCACTAGAGAGCACAGCACATGAATTGATTAAACGAGTGAGCCGCATCTTTTAGATAGAAATGGTTGATGGCTGCTTTCTGATTATTCTCATTCTGTTTGTTTGCTGCAATCTGACATCAGAGTAGGAATAAAGGAAACACCAATTAGGGTTGTTCCTTCAGTGGTGTCCCTGGTTTTATTCACAGCTTTCCTGAAGAACCAGAGCAGCAGATGTTCTCGGCGTGTGGTCCTGAAGCAGGACTGCAGCTCTCTGTCCGCCCTCAGCTTGGACACCTACACCAACATCCAGCTGCTTGCTGTAAGTCTTCATGTTTCTGTCAGTCCATTCAGTCCATTTCACTTCAGTAAGACTGCAACAAGTACAAGGCATAGTCAGAGTTGAAATGTTTTCTTTATGTCGTTGCTGCAAACAGCATTGTATGTAAAAATGTAAAAGGTATGAGAATAAAAAGGCTGTGAAAAAGGGACAAAATACCTGGTGGTGTTGTGCAAACAGCAACATGGATAAAAGAAATCCTAAGACTAAATATCAAGGAGACGCATGTGGACCCAAGTCCTCCGGATATTAACGAGTGTTGAAGTGAGTGTGAACTAAACGGATAATATAAGCAGTAGATTCTTCCATTTGAACTTTCTAGTTGTTGTCCAAGGTGTACTGGGCAGGGGTCAGAGGTGGAAGATGGATAAAGCTGTCTCTCAGACCCCGGTCACGCGTAGCCGGTAGAGGTGCCGGAAACATTGTTGAATGTCCGAATCAAGATTCTTATTTATAAAGATTCTGAATCAATCCAAAATTTCCAAGTTTTGTTACTTGAGACTCCAAATATTTCCTGGTGTTTGTCAGGGTCCGGGTTAGGGTGGACTTCCAGAGCAACCCGCTCCTCCATCACATTCAGGGCTCACTAACTACAGAAGAAAGTAGTAAATCCTGGAACTGACACTCAGTGTGACTCAGTGTATTGCTTGTGACTTGATTTGGATAGAGAATCGATTCCGATTCGAATTGTCGCCCTGTGAATCGGAATCAAATTGAATCATGAGTTGTAAGACTGACACCCCTAGTAGCCGGGTACCCCAACAAAACAAAGGTAGTTTTCAGCGTTTTGGCCAGTCATCAACATAAAAGTTAAGATCATCAAAGCCAAAAGCAATTCTTTCAAAAACGCCGACCAAAGTGGAGATTTGCTGAATGTACGTTCTCAGCGTTTGCTGTGGACATAAATAACCGGGTTTTAGGTTTCGCCATGTCACTGCCCACAACAAAAACACTCTGACGTCACATGTGCGGCTTGTGTTTACACTCATCTACTTCTCTATGTCGTATCGCATTTCCACACGGGTCAGCTCGGTCTAGCCCTGGCGGGGTCGTCGTGTTTATATTAGCGCTATCTGTGCGTTGTTCATGCAGAGCCGCTGAAGTTCACGCCTACCTACTAGTGGGAGCCTCTGATAGGTGGGCAGAATCAGCCAGCGGCAGCTTCCCGCATACATGATTCACTAGCAGCTGGAAGCAGTGGGATAAACATCTTCTCTGGCTGCAGCTCGGACCCGACTGACCGTCTGCTGTGAGTTCTGTTGGACGTGAGAGGAGCCCAGGCAGCATGCTGCCCAGTGGAAAGGACAGGAAGCTGTGTGCTTCATGTCAGAGACACCAAAAGCAACAACTCTCGCCTTTTTTTGTTCATTAACTTGCAGCGCTTAGGAAGGACTCCACGGCTCCGTGCCCCTTTAGCCCCACCCACTTTTGCGTTCTCGAGAAGGCGGTGTAAAGACATCCTAGCTCAGGTGGAACTGACCTAAGTATAAACGGGCCACGTTCAGACAAAAGACGACATTCAACAAAGTTGTTGCCTGCCAAAGAATGTTTTATGGCCTTTACGGCAAAGACGCTGACGGTTTTGGGAACTACTGCCACCTACAGGCTTGGCATGCCAATGGATGCGTTTCACCGTGCGTCAGACGTTTTACTGAAACAAGGTGGTGTGGGCCCTGAAGGACAGGACACACCTATATGCAGCACTCTCTCAGCACCACGCTGGCTACATCCTGCTGTGTAATGTTGACGTTCTCAGTAGTGTACTCACCCAGTGGAAACCATGCAGTCTGCCTCCGCCTCCAAACAGTTCACACACATCAGGAGATTTGTGCAGATTGTTGCTAGGAGCTGAGGGGTATGTCTTCATTCATCCATCAGAAATGAATGACTTCATTTCCTTTATGTATCTTCTGCTTGATCCACTGAGTCGGGTCATGAGGGCAGCAGCCACTTGGGTCAGGTCCTCCAGGAGAATCGCCAAGAAACAATCCCTCCACTGTATCCACGCTCCACATCTTTGTAAAAAATATTGAAAAAGCAATTGAGTCCATCTACTTTGATGGGTGGGGACTCGACAGGTGAGCCAGTAGAGACTCGCGTGGCAGCACAACAAGATACAACAAGTCAGATTTGCATAATTGGAAGTGGAGAAGAGTAGTGATTAGACACCCGACACCTCTACAGTTAAACTCCTGTTAAACAACCTTTACTTGTTGTTTCATGTTGAGTTGAATCAAATTTATTCATTTTTTCTCACAGGGAAAGAATGCAGACGCAGCCGTAAGTATTTATTCTTTTAACAGTTTTTTAAATCTTGTTATTAAAAATGGAACAAATATTTACCAGTGAACTCCGATCAGAACGTGCTGGACAGCAGGAGAGCCAGAGACCTTCTGCAGCTGCAAACCTCTTCGACTCGCCTACAGGAGGTCTAATTTACACCCAGAGCAGCTGGGACAAACCGGAAACAACCTTTCAGCTGTTCCAGGTTAGGATGGGACCACCAGACCGCTGTCTGTAGGTCCCAAAGCTAGAACGTGCAGCAGCTCACGCCACAGCCGTCACTCATCCCAGTCCCAACCTGAGAAGAGCTCTTCTGCTCTTCACTGGCCCGACTTTATGTCAGCAGATTTTACAGATCAGTGAAAACGTTAAGATCTGATCTTTGCTCCGTGTGTGTGTGTGTGTGTGTGTGTGTGTGTGTGTGCGTGTGCGTGTGTGTGTGCGTGCGCGTGCGTGTGCGTGTGTGTGTGCGTGTGTGTGTGCAATTTTTACATATGAACCAAGCTAAAACTGATTCACTGGCTCATCACTTTTATTGAAGTGCGTTAGAGTTAGAGCGCCATAGCTGAGATGGTTGAAAGGCTCTCCGGGCGTCTCTCCGCTGTGAAGATAAGATCCAGGAAGGTTCGGGGCGGCTCCGACCGAACTGCGTCCAGCCGCGGACCGGATCACAGACCGAAAACCAACAGCTCCATTTAATGAGCATGATCAACGAAGCTGCTTCTACGAACCACGGCCTCATTAACCTTCTCCCTCGAGGCGGACCTCCTTCACCCCTAGATGCTGATGATGGCTTGTGTTGTCATGTCGGACGGGATCTGCAGCTTTCACTTCTGCATGAAAATGTTATTTTAGAATACAATCAAGTAACGAGGGAAAGTATAAAAAGCAAATCATTCCTGGTTTTAGGGCAGGAGGACCGAGACAGAGGCTCAGTTCTGCGATGTAACAGAACCGTTCTGCTGCAGGTTCGGTACCAAGTGGAACTAATTTTGTTCTGGTTCTGGTTCCGAGGTTGTTCCTGTGAAGTTGGCTTCAGTCATCTTGGAGTCCACAGAGGGGACATGGAGCGAGCTGACAGACGGAGGTGGAGAAAACCTCACCCCAG
Source organism: Nothobranchius furzeri (assembly GCF_043380555.1). Lineage (NCBI taxonomy): Eukaryota > Metazoa > Chordata > Actinopteri > Cyprinodontiformes > Nothobranchiidae > Nothobranchius > Nothobranchius furzeri. The sequence continues at coordinate 110,007,086 of NC_091741.1, forward strand.
TTCTCCTTAACTCCTCCTGCTTCAACGTGGTGGTCCAGGTGAGACCTGCTGGTCCAGTAGGAGTCTGACATAGTGTGCTGTCAGTTCACTTTCATACTAGTGAGATGGTGCTCCTAACCCGACCCCTGATCACCTGTCCAGACCTGCAGCTTATAGTGAGGACACTTTTCTCCCTTTAACCACAGTTCCTGTAGTAGCTACTCAGCGTGGCTTGACACAGGTTGGGTGGTGTTCCATTAACACTGAGAAACGGCTCTGGTGGGTGGGCTCGCCATAAAGCGTGGGGGTGTTGCGCTGGGCCAGTCAGCAACCACATTCATCTGAATTAGCATTTTTTCCATGACTCAGCACGCATGGAAGCAAGACCTTATCCAGAGATTAAAAACGACTGAGGTCCACGTTCCATTGTCCCATCCACATTAGGAAGTCGAGACCAAAATGAAGACGACTGCAGTGCGAAAGCATTCTTATTTTTTATTAAATACAAAGCAGTAAAGTCATCTGGACCTCGGCGTCCTCGGTGACGGACAGTCTGGGGAGGCAGCCTAGAACACGTTACTGAAGGAAATGCTGTGAAATGGCAACATCCCAGTGTCGGTAGGTTCTAATGGAACCATGGCTTTTGTGACCATCAGTTTGTTCAGAGAACTGATGAGGAGCTGTTTTAGTACCTTTAACTAATCAGTAGGTGTTTGATTTGTCTCTTCAGGTGGTCTATGTGCTGAAATATAACCCAGCTGGTGCAGTGGTGAATGCTTCTGTGTCTCTGGTTCTTGGACCTGTCCCTGAAGCCGCTCAGCTGCTGGATCAGCTGTTTCAGATCCAGTTTATTCAGGTACAGTACCCCACTGGGTCTTTCTGTGTCCCAGTAGGATTCCTGGCTCATCAAGTGACATGCTGACCCTGCAGGTAACCACGGCTTGTGTTTTGTGGAAGCAGGGCTGATGCATGGAGGATTTCCTTTCTCAGTCTAAGTCTTAAGTATTCAAATGAACAGTTGGAAAATGTCTAGTAGTGGACTCAGTGGTCTCCTTTAAAGAGCAGCCGAACACACATCTGTTCAGACGGGTTTTCGTCGGAGAAGGCTTAGTAAAACCCAACAGCGCCACCTAGGGTACGGCTCCCTAGGAATCGCTAAGCCCTTAACGCCATAGGCCAATTCACTCAAGAAGTTCAAAGATGGCGTTGTTCCGACGTTCAAGTTTCATTCATAAAAGTTTAAAATCTTTCTCTGAAGTCAAGAGACTTCATCAAATTTAACCGCAGTTGGATCTTCCCAGGTGGTGAATTAACTAAAGGAGAGCAGTGGGCATCCCACCGCCTCCAGGACACCCAGGAAACAGTGCCCACTGAAGACAAAAACAAAATCCCGCCACCACAGCAAACCACACAGGGGGGGGGGGATGCTACACCGGGGGAGGGGAAGAGCACCAACTACCAGCAGTCTCCAACTGGGAGCGAAAGGAAAAAACTAAACTACGCAGATATAAAGAGAGGCATTAAATACAGTCCTGTGGGTGGAGGAGTGTTGGTCATCCATCTGAGGACTCCGCGTTGATGGCCCACTCAGGTGCCTGCCTGCCAAGACTCTCAGCTGTTTGGGTTTCAGCCACACCACAGCTGCTTTTGGTCCCACAGCTCTAGCAGGTCAATGCCATTAGCTCGCCGTCCATCAGACGTCCCGGCGCCATCCTAGCCTACCACGGTGGCTCCTTTGGCCCTGTAATGGCTCTGTAAGCGTTGTCCCAAGCTGGCTGCTCCTCAGTTGTGCCCCCTCCTCATGCACTACTTAGGGCAGACGGAGAAGGCCCAAGCTCTGACCCCCCCCCCCAGCTTGTGGAAGGGAGGGATTGGTCACCCCATGCTGATGGGATGGCAGTAACCAAAAGCCTGATGGAGTAACAGCAATCAGAAGCCTCAACACACCAGCTGTGGTGAGCCAGGAGGCCACCAGGGCCCTGATTGGCTGGCTCCATAGTCAAGGGGAAGTGACAGCAGGTGGAGCAATCCGCTCCACTCTGCCACACATAGAAAAGGTACAGAGAATGGAGAGAAGTGATGAAACTTACTGTGGTGTCAGAAGCCTGACTCTTACTTTGATGACGTATTTGGACATCGGTGCGGTCGTGATGTGACAACGCCGCCAGCTGCTGGACGTTTAGCTCATCTCTAAGTCACTTCTACCTGAGAGCACTTCATCTGACAGTTACTCCACAAGTAGTCTGGTCTGGCTGCATTCTTACGGATTTGTCTCAGTACATTTTTCCTGAGAACTTTTATTCTAAGGCCGCTCAGTCAGATGTTTATTTATTTTTTATGAAACCTGATACTTTATTCTCTATGGTCTGGTGTTTGATCTCATGTGTGACAAAGTTTTCCTGAGACCCGAGGATGTCCTGTAATGCACATTTAAGAGACACGTTTCTGTCGTTCCACAGCTACAGACATGTATCTGGTAACGAGTGAATCTAGTTTTTAGTACAGAAAAAGCTGTCCAAAAAAACAAGTCACACGATAATGCTGACAATCAGCTAAAGGCGTTGTCTGTTTCACTTGTTTATGTAAAGGAGGCCGGTGGAGAAGTGGCTGTCCATCACAGTGGGAATCCAGGGTACGTGGTTGGACTGCCTCTTGTGGCGGGGAAAAGGACAACAGAATATCCTTTTTTTCTGACAATGATGGATTTCTCCGTACGAATCAGACAAATCTCACTTGAATAAGATTTTATCTCACAGACACAAACCATTTCACTTCAGAAAGAGGGAACTATGCTCTGAAACGTTCCAGTAGCCAGAAAGCATATTTAGTCACTCTTTTACACAATATGTTGCTGAAATGTTGCACAATGGTGTGCTACAAAAGCACCTAACCCAAACACAACAGCAGTGGGAGGAGCTCTGCCCTGCAGATTTCAGCTCTGTTCTCCTGCTTAGACACACCCGAGTCAATGATTGAAACACAAGTCTGTTATTGATGTAATGCAGGTGTGTTGGTGTAGAAACAGAAACCGTGCAGGTAGTGGCCCTCCAGGGCTGAGCAGCCTTGTTTTGAACTGTGCTGTTTAATTACACCAAGTGTTGTTTAAGGGGGCCCTTTACTCATTTGTAATACATCTGCAGTGATCGTTAGGAATGAAGGCCTTGTGAGATGGGTGGGCACTCAGATGCATCAGTTTCCACACAGAGAATTCAGCCAGAAGGTTGTAGCTTCAGACGACAGGATCTGGAGTCTTATTTCCTGATATTCAGACAGCTCTCCTCTGATTGGCTAACAGCAACACAACTCTACCACAGACTCTGTTTGCTCTGCAACGTTGATGTTTTATCTCCAAAAATAACACAAGCCTGGAGGAGTTCTGCTGTGTGGTGGAGTTGCTAATGCTAATGTTAGCTTCTACTAGCTGAGACGTTCTCTGATTCCTGGACGCTAAACCAGCAACAGCGTTCCCCATCGTGAGTCAAGATGGGTGAGTTCATGAATGTTCAGTGACAGTGTGATGTAGATCTGTCAGGATTTTCTAATCCTAGAGTTTCACCATCTAGTTTCTATCAGAAGCTAATGCAGGAGATAGGTGTAGGTAGGGATGAGCCGACAAGTATCCGGTACGGATAAAGCATTTTTGATGAGTACGAGCATAAAACGAGTAAAACTCGTAAATGTCTGTAATCGTGCTGAAGGAAAATGCTCATTGGGTAACTGACTGTCTTCAAGCTCTGTGTTTGGCCAGTCACATAGAGCGCCCGCCCCTCCCTACACACCAAACTCTGCAGTCTCAGTCCGGCCCATGCATCCACGCACACACACACACACACACACAGACAGTAACGGATCTCTCTGTGCTTGCTTCACTGTTGCTCACGTTTCTTCAGCGCCCCCTAGGTTTTCAGCTCGCCTCTTTTTCGGTTGAATATTTAAAGTTTCTTATTTTGTAACGTACGTGGTGCATTTGACAAGACAGAGCTCAAAACGGCTCGTGCTGCGTCAGTCACTGCCTCCGCTCGGCTCTCTCTCTCTCTCTCTCTCTCTCTCTCTCTTAGTTCATGCACTTAAACATTAATGTTCTGATTTTATTGAAAAACTTGTTCTGTAGTAGTTACTTTACTATTGGGATCAAAACTATTTAATCTCAGTTCTGAGGCTGCTCTGTAAATAGTTTTCTAATAAACAATACACATAGCAGCTTCTGATCAATCCATATCAATTTCAGACTTAAAATAATGTATTGCTGTAAACCACACCCACTTCCGGGTTAGGCAACGCCCATTCCGAGTACAGATACAGATAGTGGTGTACTCGCTCATCCCTAGGTGTAGGTGACTATTTTCACATGCAGCCTGCTACTGATCTTTTAAAAATAAATAAAAGTGGTTTCTCAGTGAAGAACCTCTTTAATAACTCATGTATGACTTGTTCTTCTTCACTGGAGGACTCTGCAGTAGAGAAGAAAAGTTGCCCCACGATATAAGACTGACTTTGTCAGGAACCACTGCTTCCTAAAAAAAAAAACAAGTTTCTTACCATGTGTGTGTCACAAACATGCTTCCTTATGATAAACCCAGTAGATGGAGGCAGAGGGATGGTATGGTACCAGACCAAAAGCCACTTTCCTTTGGCTCAGTGAAACACGAGACCCTGCTCCACAAGGTGCTGTAGCTGATGGTTATCTAATCTGACTTCAAACAGAACCTTCATCCTGTCCAGGGCTAAAAGGGTGGAGCCTCTCTTCAGTGATCAAAGAATTAAAGGTGGGGTTACACCTTATCAGTCCATCATAGGTCCAAGAAACAGCTAGACAGACACACACACATTCTCTAACTAAAAGGTCCTGTAGAATCATTGCCTTTACCTGACACACAAGTTATAGTTATAGCCAGAGTCTCTGGAGAACAGAGACAACATGAGAAAATGACCCAGCTGAGGTAGAAATAATTTTGGTGAAACAAAAATGTAGACGTTTTAAAAATATCCAAGTCCTGATATAAATGTGAGGATTTGTTTTTAAAGCCTAAAGTGTGGACCATGGTGGGGCAAGATGTAGCTCTTGAACAGGTTTTTCTTTCCACAACTGACCAGTGATGCTGGTATGTTCTCTTGGAAGTGAGATGTCCACCTTAACCACTTCTTCCACTGGGATCACCAGAAGCATCAACCCCAGGGAAACATTGTCTCTGCTCACCAGTGCAGAAAACCAGGACTGTCTGCTGGGTCCACACCAGCGCTCTCCTGTCCTGTTTGGTCTGGAGTCAACGTCAGGCTGCACATTAAGGCAGTTCCCTCACACGTCCATCCTAATGAGTGGATTTATGACTCGGGTCCTGATGGTGACATATCTTGTCCTTTCAGACTGGATGACATAGCCAACTGCTCTTTGGTGTCACAGCTTCTTCTAGATGTTCTGAGAGGACCTAACTATCCTCAGGACGTTGCTTCCTTTGGAAACTGCTCATTAGACCGTTCCCTGGACTGGGTGCAGATCGAGACTGACACCAGTTCTACGGTGAGGTCAGGTTAACCCTCAAACAGTAAGAAAAGACTTTTGTAAAACATTAAAATGCAATAGTTCTCTTGTGTGGTTGTCATGATTACACATAAAAAGTCAGACTATTTTGAAGGGGGGGGGGGGGGGGGGGGGGGTTTAGACGAATTATGGATATAATAGTTGGGACGTTATTCTGTTAAATTCACTGCCCAATATTCTGCTTGTCATTTTCAGGAAGCACAAGGTTGCAGCATACCACTGTCACTCCATTTAGATATCGAATGGACCAAATATGGAACCCTGGGGAACCCCCAAGCTAAGATTGTCAGTATCAAAGAAGTTATCCAGATCAACACCAGCAGTTTGGTAAGACTTCTGCTTTTATGGAACACTGGTTTTTCTGGAAAGTGATGAGGAAAAGAAAAGAGAACATACCTACTTTACCAGACTCGTGTCCTTCCTCCACATGGTTAATTTGTCTGTAAAGGTCTCACTAACTAAAGCCCCATTCCCACGACTCGTGCAGGTAAAAGTCTGCTCGACTATTGAAACTGAAAAACAGCTCTAGTAGGTGAGCTCATCATCCACAAGCTGATCTTTGCCCGACACAAAAGTAGCATGAGGTGAAATGTGACACAAAAACGTAACACAATGGCAGATACGCTAGTGACGAACATTCTGCTTAGTCTCTAGCTTTTTGTCAGACTCTGAACACGGTGTAATGATTTAAATTACATTTTATTTAATAAGCCATAAGACGTAGGATTCCATAGGAAATATGAAATCAACCTTATGGATCTGTTGGGTTATTTTAACAAGATTGGAACTTTTAATTGCAGGGATTAGATAACCGCTTCATATTCACTCAGAGACAACAGAAGAGAGAGTCAGGTTTTAAAAGTTTAAAGATTTATTACTAAACAAATTAAAACTAGACTAACTTAAACACTAAATGTATGGTGTAACTAAGGTGAATGGGGTGAGGTGTAATGTTGCTCAGAACCAGCAAATCCGAAGAAGCGATTAGTTCTGATGGGAACTGAAGGTGATGTCTTCGCGCTAAGCTTTGGTTAGGAGATTCATAAACACATTCGATGCCATTTGCCGGTCTACGTACCCTGAGCGGAAGTCCCGTCTAGATCAGGAGGTGTAGAGGTCCAGCTTGACCTTATGGAGCTGAAGCCTGTAGAAGCAGCCACGGCAGCCGACCACCAGTCTTGAGATACTCCTGGGTCACGACAATTTTATTGGCATCTGGTGAGACCCAAACCTGGGTCATGATGGTTCAGCTTTTATTCTGAAAGGAACCGTTGTAGTAGTTGTAACAGCAACAGATTTTATCCAGCTTGTCGTTGGTTCTTTTGGCTGAAGAGGAAAGTTACGGATTGGCCACTCCGACAACTTCTCTAGAACGCTTTGAACTGGCGTTAAAGATGGCGTGGGCATAGTTTTATACTTCGGATGTTTTAGTGTTTGGTCGAATGAAAAGTTCAGAGATTTACCAAAACCACGCCTCCGTCAGATTTGGCAGATTCTGATTGGATCAGTAAAAGTAATGTGTCATGTCTTTTAACGCTACGTGAAATCAGTCCTGTTGGAACAATTAAAGTCATATTACTTTTATATTCTATAGGATTATAATAAAGTAATTAATATTTTGATTTCACAGATTGGTCACCTTTTATTTATTGACTAACACTTTGCGTGATTAGGTTTATTAAAATAGAGTTCTTTAATTTATTAAAAGGAGAGAGTCCATTCTTCATTCTTCTGTTGAGCTGGAAAGAAGCAATTTTATAACAAATGCATGAGACCTTGAGGCCATATCTCATGCAGACTAGTTCTGTGTCAGAGGAGAGGGGGAAATGACTTTTGGTGGAAAACAGTCATTTCATTCTGTTACAACGGAAACGGCAGCGAGGCGGAAAACTCTAGAGCAACTAGATTCCACACCTAAGACGATGTTGTGTTTTCGGCCTGCTTCGGTGTTCTTAGATCCACATGGAAGACAGTAAGTACTGAAAAGGGGGAATCAAACAGGAATTGGCGACTTTGTGACCATGACTGTTGGCCACTAATTGGCTATGGGGTGGAGTCACTTGTTGTTCCAGAACTTTCTGCCTGCTGCCTCGCTACCCTGAAAAAGGCGAGGCTTCTGTACACAGACACCACTGATTCCCCTAACCACCACCAGCAGGCAAGGAGGGTGAAATGTCTTGCTCAAGGACACAAGGACTCCCGACAGACTGAGCGGGCGTGAACCTGCAACCCTCTGGTTACGGGACGGGTACTTAAGTCCTCTGCCACCGTTGCCCCATAGAAAGTAAATTTCTAAGTCTGTTTCGGCACCGGCGGTTGGACGGCCTCAGGTCAGGTTTGATCCCAGTGTGGGGTTATTTATGAATTACCTCACTTGTTAAGGTTGAACTTAGTGCTTTTCAACGGGAGCCAGTGGGGACTTGTAAAAAGTCTAGGGTTGTGTTGAAAGGAAGAAACAGATGGGTCACGCTGACGGACACCCTAAAATACTCTCATCTCAAGTGTCTCAGCAATGAATGAAAACATTTTAGGATTGTTTTCATCCCAATCAGTCTAGCGTCGGAGGGTTTTTCCATCAGAACGATGGTGGCTGGATCATGTGTGGGATGCTACTGGACATTTATAAAACAGTCTGATTCTAAGCTGGTGTTAGCCCCTACTTTACAATGGAAGCATCAACGGCAGCGGAACGTCACTCTTTCAAATCAGAACCCACTGTAGTCTGTGGGGGTGATTCAAACCAGCTGCTATGCAGAAATCTTCCGGGACATGACAATTTTTGCAGTTAACCTAGGGCTAGACAGAAAATGACACACAGTTTCAGTGTAAAACCCCCGGTAATTGTCAAAATAAGATTATTGAAGTGACAGATTCAGATCTATGTAGATTACATCAATACAAGTGACCTAACAGCTTATTTACTCGCAGCTTTATTCCTGGCAGTAGAGAGGAACAACATCTTATGACATCAAACAGCAATATCAAATATGATTTCCTTCTTTTTTGTTTAATGGTGGATAGCATAAACTTGAGGGATGTTGTTTTGTTGCGAGTTATAAAGCGAGAATAGCAGAGAAGCTGTTCCGCGGCTGAGATTCTCCCAGCAGGCAATGAAAGTCGCGAGTAAACCATTAGACTCCGCTGATTTTTCCATTGGAAAGCCGGGGTTAAGGAACGCCTGGGGTTTTCTCAAAGGCGCCTTGCTTACGAGGACACCGTCCTTCCTTGGTCAAAGAAAACAGTTCAATAGAACAGGCTTAACTCACGAGGTAAAGTTATATTTTATTTGTATAAGTTTCAGTATAAGTGTATGAGGGACTTTAACTTTTTAAATAGTGTATATATTGCTTAAATTATTTATATAAGCAAGTTAGTACCCACTGGCCACCGAAGCTGAAACTACCAAGCCACTAACCAACCATAGATGGGATCTAAAAAACATTTTGGATGATAGCTACAATTAGTTGACTTGTATTTAAACTTGAAATTTGCCCCCGAAGTAGCTGCCAGCTTCTGATCTGCCATGCTTTTGAAAGTACCGCGCTGTATTCAGATACATTTTTGACCAAGAGGGCAACAAGACACCTCCCATGTTGGTCATTTAGCTAAACGGCTAACAAACTAAGGACAAACACTTCTGCCATGACCATTGGAACACACCATGGCGGTTCCTGATGGCATATCTCCTAGGCAACCAGGGTGGGACCACGACATCAAAGCTGGGTTCTTTGACATTGAGAAACACCCTTGGTTTACCTAGCTGTTAGCTCGTCAGTCTGTCCTCAGCGGCCTTGTCTAAGTCCTCTGGGAACGTGTCCTTGTCCTTAGCTGGGTTGTCTCTCTTTCAGGATGTGTTGTCTGGAGGCAGTGCCGTGTATCCGATCAGAAGCTCCGTGTCCTTCATCCCGGTCTCTGCTCCTGCTGTCCCTGGACTCAGAGCCACTCCCACCTTCAACGCAAAACTTCCGTTTGACTTTTTCTATCCATTTGTTTGAAAGCCCCCCCTGGGTTCCCCTCGGAGACCGCTGTGTTCTGTATATTATGTGATTTTCTATAGTAGTTTCTAAATTCATATTTAATAATAAACATGTTGTTTATCAGTTATGTACATCTTTTATTAAAACAGCATTCTGGTTCCGTTGGGTTTCACAGTCCATGAAGAGTGGATCAGCCGGTTCTTCTGCAGACGTTGCTGAGAGAAGACTCAATATAACACATGTCCAAGAGGACTGGTCCAGGATCAGTCAGAGACTTCAATGTTGTGTTTACTCAACAGGGTGAGCAGGTTCTGGTTCTGTTTGACCTAACAGACAAAAGCACTCAGACTGAGTCTCAAACAAAGCTTTTAGAAGGCAGAAGCATCAGAACAGGGACGAGCTGTGGAGGAGACATGTCCCTACTGTACCTGTAGAACCAGACCCAATCAGGTGAGAGGACTGGTCAGTGCTAAAACCTTCCTATTTCCTGGAACAGCCTATAAACCTGGAAGACATCCGATTCGGTCCTCTCCAGGCCCACACCTGGTTCCTCTAGGTGCTACAGCACCACAACATTAAGGAGACACCTCTGGTCCACTGAACAGAACCTGCTGATGTTCTGCTACGGCTGCAGAGACTTACTTTTACCTCAGTCCAGATTTTAATACCAAGGTGGATCACCTGGATGTTTTTCCTCACAAAAACACAAACAATGATGTGTTTCCATGTTTCCTTTGATTCACTAACTGCAAAGTTTGTTCCTTCAGAACATGTTTTGTTTTAAGAGGAGAAGTTGTCCTTTTACAGTAAATCCCTGCTGCTGTTGCAGGAAATAGGTGAACCAGCCTCTTCGTCTCACACTCACGAACGATGCCGAGTGAAGAACAGGAAATAAGCATCATGATACTGAAAAAGGGACTAAATGCGCCAAAGCACCGCTCAGCTAAACCTTCAGGCTTGGTTCCCACAACCCGAAAGCCCCCGCCAGTACTCGCTGCTTCGGCCGTGACAATTCTAAAGCCTGATTCATGCTTCTCCATCTGCGTCAGTGCGGAGACACGCACCGTCCTTGCGTGTCTGCCGGAGACCTCCGCAAGGACGGACGGAGTCGAGCTCTCTTTTCTAAACATCCGTCAGTCAAGACGGACAACGCAAGCTTGTGATTGGTCAGGACGCCGCTGTCGTCTACACCAGTGGTTCCCAACCTTTTTACCAGTAAAATTTTTGACGACCCCCTCCCATTCTCTCTTCCAGTACAAACAGTATTAAGAAATGATAAAATTGT
>NC_091741.1:110322865-110420365 GCF_043380555.1 Nothobranchius furzeri
GTGACCCTTTGGCAAAGCCACTCGGTCGTATATAGACGCTCGTTAGCTGTAGGTTAGCCACAGTTAGCATCTGTACCTCATCTAAACAGCGGCACAGCCACTATCTACTAGCAGAAACCAAGCCATTAGTTCTGGAACCCGGAACGTGGCCGAATATTACATTTTGCTAAAACAAACAATACAGACCTAAAACAAAACTATAGCAAACAAAAAGGTAGGATTCAAGAAGAAATAGTACTCACCTCTGTCGTGATGCTGGAGAAATGAACAAATTAGTCCTGATTCCCAGTCTTCGATCACTATTTTTCCCGCCATTTGATGAGTTTTATGGCTTGCCAAAATAACCCCATAGCACACCTGCAGAAGTCACAGACGCTGTCCCGCTCTCTTCTGGCTACCCAGAATATGCCATAATCGCCAGCCGCCTAATTTTCTATTATGGCAAACCATATTTATGCCACGGTTAAAACAGAAACACTTGCTGATGTAATTGTCTATAATGGGAACCCAAAATTATGCCACATTTAAGCCAAAATACATTTTCGAACATTTTTGTGCCAGAAGGATGCCAAAATGCCCAATTAATGCCAAAATAAAACCAAAATAAAACCAAAATGTTTGCTATCTGGGATTTTACTTGCCAAAAAGTGATTGAATCACTAAGATTTTCATGGAGGCTAAAATTGACCAAATAAGGGTTTTATGTATTATCTGTTGATGTTACTGTACTCATACTGCCCACTGTGTCATCAAATCAAAAACACCCCTAAAATGGCAAAAAAAAAAAAAAAAGGAAGATAATTTCCCTTGCCAAAAATTGATTACAGTGTCCTGGTCACCTGTAAAGGGTTACATTTACCTAAATATTACTTTATTTATTATTTCTTGATGTTATTGGTGCCATCACAGGATGCTGGGTGTCTTTCACATTCATAAACACCTCAAAAATGGCAACAAATGATCATTTCCCTTGCCAAAAATTGATTACAGTGTCCTGGTCACGTGTAAAGGGTTACATTGACCTTAATATTACCTTATTTATTATCTCTTGATGTTATTAGTGCCATCACAGGATGCTGGGTGTCTTCCACATTCATAAACACAGAGTCCTGGTCACCCATAAAGGCTTAAATTGGCATAAATATTACTTCATTTATTATGATGCTGGGTGTGTTCCACAATCATATTCGAATAAACGTGAAAATATTCTGTCCGAATATCTGTTTCTTGTTATAAATATAACAGCTAGAAGGATTTACAGTTAAAATAGGAGAAACACGTGACTCCCCAAGAAGGGTCGTAACACCACTTGCCTCATGCACATAAGTGACCAAAACAAAGCAGCATGGAGACACTCCGTCTCCAACCACCTCTCAGGCAGCAGCCTGCACTCCCAAGTTCTACACGTCACCAGAACATAAACAACCGCAACACAATAAAAGCAGTGTTATACAAAATAGAAAGGCCTGTAGTGTTTATTCTCTTACAGTAACGACTTATCAATTTTTTGGAGGATTTTATTTGAGAATTTTTTGGTTTTTATTAATTGTGCAATAGAAAAGTAATCGCTAGATTAATCATCTAAATAGTCATTAGAATAGTCGACTATTCGATAAAATAATTGTCAGAATAATCATTTTAAAAATAGTCAGTTACCCCCAACCCTACTTTTTAGAATACCAGGATAGGAAGGATGGTGTAGGTTTACGTTTATTAGATTGATACATAAACACTACCAATAAGAAAGTGTACGTTGGTGTGTGTCAGAAACAGCGTAAGGCTTAATGTCTTTTCCAAAAAAAAAAACAGGTGATGGGCCGGTCTCCAGTCAAAATGCCCGGGCTGAATTTTTGTCCCAGTCCAGCCCTGACTGAGCGGCGAGTGAGGTGGTGGGGGCTCCAAGCCTATTTAGCCTTGGTCCCCAAATGCCTTGATACGGCCCTGGATGTGGGACTGACTTCTGGGGTGATCTGATTCTATCACATGTATAAATATTAAATGCTATAAATATTATTGCTTTTCTCTGGTAAAAATGTCTATTGGGGATAAATCTACCTACATTTTTTCTTTTCAAGCACTTTGTTTTGTTTTCTTGATTTTATTTGAATAATTTCCTGCCCTTTCTCTCTCTAACCGTCCTGCATGCTGCATGTTTTCTCCGTCTTCCAGAAAACCTGTTTCCTATATTTCCTACTTTCTAACTAATCAGCCAAAGGGATCTTCACATGCGCGGCGCTCCAGCAGCAATGAGTTGAAATCACCGGAGCCCAGATTAACTCAGCGGAGGCAAAGGACGTCAGAAAAGTACAGAATACCAGAGAACATGCGCTGATATGAATGATCGCAGGTGAATTATTTTGTTTTAGTGGAGCGATTTTGTGAATGTTACAGCGCAGGACGCAGCTGGAGTAGTTGAGCCGTCACCGCTGCGTCCTCTCTGCCTGCAAAGCTGAGTCCATAAATGACGTAATATATGCAGATACTGGAACTTTCTTCGGGTTTCCCGCAATTTGAATTTTTAAGAAACGCAGCTTGACTCTGGGTTTAAAAATGCATTGTAATTACCGCGTTACTGACAATTGTACCGAGTAAATATTACCATTTTCTTTCCCTGTAATGCCTTACATTACCACATTACAGCAAAAAGCAATGCATTACAGTAATTAATTACTTTTGTACCGTGTTACTCCCAACACTGTTCGTAAATACAGCCATTTGTATGATTCAGCTCTCAGAGATCACCGTGATCAACATGTTGTTAATAATTCTTGGAGAGAAATAGTTCACACTGTCGGAAAAGACGAGGACGCTGTTAAAAATGCTGAAATGTCATGTTGTAAACAGTAATTTTTACTTCTACTATGGTGTAGTGTTGGATGCATGCCGTAGAGCTCCATGCTGCCCCATTCAGTTTTGGAGAATATTGGCTCACCGCAGAGACGAGCCCCACGAACCATAAACACTGCGAGTTGTGAAGCGCGTTCCAGTCGCGAGCCGCATCACCAAGCAGAAAGTGAATGCGTCAAGCATAAACCAAGCTTTATACTGCAGCGCCAACAATTGTAATTTGACGACATCCGTCAAAAAGCTCCAGAGTGTTTCAAAGTCGTTGCAGTAACCACATTTTACCACAGGGTGTAATTTTTACTTCATTTCTACATAATGCACCTTTAAGAGTTGCATGTCATGACTTAACCTCAGACCAGATTGCTGTAAAAAGTTTTTTTTTAACCCAAAACGATTACAGATTTGGACAATAATAAACCATTTAAAAATGTGTTTCATTGCAGCTTAGCAGCCGTGCATTCTCAGTGTGATCTGTGATCTGGATATAGACGGTCTTGGTGTTCGGTTCACATCCAGACTGGAGACTCGCTGGTTTAGGTGAAAAGAAAAATCCTATGTAAGCTTGATGTCCAGTACATTGTGATCTGGCAGGCTTACCTTCAAGTTATGAAGTTCATCTGCTGCTTTGATAGAAAAGAGTGTTGTCATGGACACCACAGGGCATCTTAAGGATCGGCTCTGTGAAGGCCGCTCTCAAACCTGTGACAAATCCTGCTGGGATGAACACTTTGGTCTTTTTAGCAAGTCATAAACTGCCCAACTTTTCCAACACATTTCACGCTGACTGTGGGAAGATTTGTTTTGTCTAAAAATCTGCAGAAATTTCTAATTTAGCAAAATTTCTCCTAGATGTTATCTGAGGTGCACCTCCTGTATGAATTCCTGACGTTTAGTTGTTTTGTTGGGTTGTTGCTTGAGACAGTGAGTGTATTCTGTATTGACATCACAATTTGCTGAGACACTGAATACTGCGGCAAGTATAATCAGCCCATTGCTCCCTTTGTGCATCACTGAGCTGTGACCACACATGACCCTATTGCTGCTTCACCAGCTTTCCTTCTTCAGGACATGTTTAGTATTTCCTGACCGCTGCAGGGAGGTGACATAGCTCAGTGTTTCTGGCCCATGTCACAGTTGCTCAAAACATTTTGCCTCTTCATTTTGGCCATTACTTTGAGGCAAATGTGGTCAACCTCAATGAAAAAGTAAGACTAAACACTTAAATGACTTTATCAGCTATTTAGATTTGTAATTTAATGTAAAGGTACCTGTTTTAGATAGAAGGGTCTTAGGCTGGAGATTAGCTTTCCCTACCCACACGGCTAATGAGCTAACAGCTTTGCCGAGAGCAGCCAGAACATCAAGTCTTCTAAATTTCACTGCAGTTCACGTAACACGTTTTAGAAACCTCTACACCACAGTGTATTACACAGGTATTTTGATTTAAAAACAACTAGACATGTAGCAAGGGCTGCGTTTAGCTGCTACGGGTAAAAAAAAACCACATACTTCTAAGCAAATACTCATGTAATAAAAATATGATGTTAATGTATAGCTTCATGAAGATAACTTTAAATAATCCGCTGATTTTAATAGTTTTTAGCCGATGTAAAGCAGCACTTATTGTCCCCACTATTGGGCGACAGTGGCACAGTGCTCGCCCCGTAATCAGAAGGTTGTAGGTTCAAGCCCTGCTCAGTCTGTTGCTGTCGTTGTGTCCTTTGGCAAGACACTTAACCCGCGTTTCCTGCTGGTGGTGGGCGGAGGGACCGGAGGCGTTGGTGTACGGCAGACTCACCTCTGTCATTGTGCCCCAGGGCTGCTGTGGCTATGTAGCTCATCATCACCAGGGTGTGAATAACTGATTGTGTTATAAAGCACCTTGGGGGGCTCCAGCACTCAAATATCAAAAACAGGCCCACTTCTCCCTTCTACTGCCTTGAAAGCAGAATCCCAATTGTCACAAACACATCATGCTGTAGCTAGCGCTAACAATGAGCTAAAGCTAACACAGGCGAACTAACACAACATAAGTAACAAAGGAAAAAGATCCACATCGTTGGACAAAACTATTATTACCAATAGCAACAAAGTAGCAGTCCAGTAGCAACAAAGCCAGGTCACCATCAGTTGTGATTTTGTACCCTGCGTTAGTTCCCTAAAACTAAAATAGATGTTCACTCTGGGTTTAGCACTTTGCTTCAACTCCAAAGACATTGTCTCTGACTTTTTCTTCCTGGCTCCACCATGATGCAAACTAAAAAAGAAAAAAATCTTCTTTGTTTTATTGATGGTTGGAAAACTGAAAAAAAGCTAACTGCTAGCCATTTTATTAGCTACCGGCACAGTAGAGTTAAAATTGAAGTCCCACTAGTTTTCACACTAGTGTGAGAAATTTGCTCTCCACATTTGACCCACCACCTGGGGGAACGGTGAGCTGCAGACACAGCCGCGTTCGGGAACTATTTGGTGATTTGACCCTTTAATGCTGAGTGTCAAGCTGGGAGGCACTGGGTACCATTTTTAAAGTCTTTGGTATGACCCAACCGTGGATTTGAATCCACAGTCCCCCTCTTATTCCCCCAGGCCACTGAGCTGGTCGACAGCTGTTGACTTAAAGCAGGTATGATTTTAAAATCGCAAAACCACATTTCAAACCACAAAACTGTTAAGTTTGGTTTCTGGTCAGCGGAGGGCTACAGAGTGCTGTTCCGCTGGTCAGGTAAGATAATGTGTAAACGCTCTTTAGTGTTGTAATATAATGTGCTCTTGGCTGGGCCCATCCTAGCCATTAGCTCATCAGTCCTGTAGGAAGCAACATTATTTTGTTTAAATTTGAGACTGTTCATCTATAATCAGTAGGGCTGTAGCAAAGCCTCGACGAAGTCGACGGCTCGATTCTAAAAATTTGTCGACGTCAGATCCGGAAGTTGACGCACCACGCCCACTTGTTGCATGCCCAGGAGTTTGTAAATAGAGGAGGAATCGGCCTGTTTTTCCTCTAGTTCGCCCTCTTCTCCGCCTTCACTAACGTCTCTGCCAAATACCGAAGACCCGGAACAATGTCCGTCCACTACTAGATTATTTTCCTGTTTTGCCCGCCTTTGTCTCCCGGCAACGGACAACAACTTCCGGGGTCAGATGCGCTGCTTCATGTCTATCGCAGATGTAGAAAATCACCGGGAGCTCTTCTCCCTTCATTAAGGAGCTTCTTTCAGACATTAGGAGAGCTGTTCTGGTGGTAGCAGTCTCTCCTCCGTGCTGGTCTGTTTGCTGCTGGGTGTTTTTGGTTTATTTAAACTTGGTAACTTGAACTTAATGTTGGTAAAGCTACTGTTAGCATCTTCGCTAACAGCTTCTTGCGTTTGGATAAGCTGTTACGTTTTGGTTTAGAGTTCATCTTTTTTGTGGTGTAGATCTCCCTTTTATTACATTTAGAGTGTTGTGGGTTTTCGGTTTAGTGTAAAATATCACCTGAGTTTGGTTTAACCCGTAACACCACTCGCCTCACGCACATAAGTGACCAAAACAAAGCAGCATGGAGACACTCCATCTTCTACCACCTCTCAGGCAGCAGCCTGCACTCCCAAGATCTACACGTCACCAGAACATAACCAACCAACACAATAAAAGCAGTGTTATACAAAATGGAAGGCCTGTAGTGTTTATTCTCTTACAGTAAGAATTTATCAATTTTTTTGAGGAATTTATTTGAGATTTTTTGGTTTTTATTAATTGTGCAATAGAAAAATAATCATTAGATTAATTTTCTATATAGTCATTAGAATAGTCGACTATTCGATAAAATAATCGTCAGAATAATCGTTTTAAAAATAATCGTTTACCCCCAGCCCAATCAGTAATACGTTTTTATTTACAAATCCGACACAGACACACACTTCTAATGTAAAAGAAATCCCATTAAGTCTTTTCCTTTCGTCCTCTGCCCTCTTATTTCACGCTGCCAGCATCACTTTCTCTCTGACTCACTATGAATCTGCAGACTACTTCCCTCTACGCTGACATGTACTGCTGCTGTCAACTTTTGATAAAAATCAATTTTTCATCCTTCGTATGTAACAGGAAAGGCATAAAACATACAGATTTGTACTCCTTTATTTCCATTTCCCCCCTTTAACCTCATGCTCCTCATATCTTCCTTACTGTGACACTCAAGTTCCCTCTCAGCACATTCACTAGTGTGCGTAGCCTGTCCTTAGTTGACTTAACATGGTCTGACAGACCAATCCCTGTGGATTCTGATCAAATAGAGCAATAGCATACACAGCAGCAACAGTGCAGCCTCAGCCTGCTAAAACAGCAGCTGTAATATGGCAAAGATCAGCGTCCTGCAGGACTGATTCAACACGTTTATCTGCTGATTCTACTGTGGTGCACAAACAAATAGAAATTGCATAAGGTTGGTAATAAAGTCATAGCATCAAGGTGTTTGAGAAAAAGACTGAGAGGCTTTTTTCCTCTAAGAAAAACTTAGATTTACTGTTTCCTCAGTGACTACCTTATTTGCCATTAGAGGTGACACATTTATGAGTGAAAAGAAAAGATGGGATGGTTGTGTTAAAATTGGTTTAGATTCATTTCTAAAACCACAGAAATTCACTTGAATCCCCTGATATTACAACACAAACCCCAGCGGCTCGTGGCGGCTTTGCTGCTCATACTGAGGCGTCTTGCTGTTTTCCTCTCCACTGTCGCTACATGCTTGCTTAGTATTGACCCATTGCACCAATGTCACCTAATCACGTGGGTCCACCACGGTGGACGGCAAAAGCATGTAAACAGTGAGCGGCACGAGTACTAAACAAAGGGAAAAGTAGAGCCTGAAATTGTTTTTGCGATCAAAACCAAAACAAAACTCCTCCAGCATTCCTTCAACTAGTTCATGCCCAGTTCAGTTATCAGAAGAAGTAGCACATCTAGCGGGGGCTCTTAGAGAGCGGTATGCTAACTAGCGGTATGCTAACTAGCTTACCAGCATTAGCTTACGTTCTCTCTGCAGCTGTTCACCGATGTAAACATGTTGCTGACTTTGCCTAAATTCACCCCTCTGGATTTATAACTTTATGTTATAAACAGCGTTTCACTTTACACCAAAGCTGATTGTTAGAAAGTCCGGATCCCTACCAGCTTCTGTTGCTGGTGGTGTTACTGGGTTCAGCTGCTGCTCTCACACCGGAATGAGAAGATCTCTGAACGCCGACGCTCCTATAAATAAATAACGTAATTTTAACACACGTAATCATACATCGGAGCTTTAATGTTGTTAATAATTGTCTCACTTTACACTGCAGTGGACGGAGCGCAGCCTCCGTGGTCAAATACCCATCCATCAGGATTATCAGTAGCTAGTAGAAACACATCACATTTATCCCTGTCCCTGTCTTCCTCGCGAAATAAATGAACGTTAATCTTACCCGGTAAAAACATGTTCGCTGCTAATCTGAGGGCTGCTAGTCCGCTTGATTGATCACTGCAGTTCATCTCCGTCCTCAGTCTCCATCAAAGTTATTAAAAAAACAAAACGAGTTGAGTTTACATCCTTGTCTGTTAGTGCAGCCGACCACGCAGCAAGCTAAAACTGTTTTAATGTCGAATCAACTAAATAAAAGATATAAAAGGCTACAAACTGGCTTGTTTTGACTACTTTCACTGGAGTTTCTACGGATATAAACGGTCTTTTTGCCGTCCATCATGGTGAAGGGGGCGGTCACATGAGTGGCGTGACGTCACGTGCAAAGGGTCATTAGGGTTTGCTGTAAAGATTCTGACACAACTAGTCAGTGACTCAGTGCTATCTGCTGGGTTTCCTTAGATAGGAATATTTTAACTGACTAGAATAATGAATGGAATTCAATCGGAACGTTTTCCCGGTAAAGCGCCTCTGTGATTATTTTGAGTGATAATAGCTAAGGTATCATAACTAAAGAGAGGGCTGAAGATGATCCAAACTATAAGATGTTTTCCAGTTTACCAGTAGACATGGTGTCTGCCTCATGCATAGAAACTTGAAGCTGGTTCCACAAGAAAGTATCCTGGGAACTGAAAGTTATGCCTTCCATCCTACTTTTAGAAACTCTATGAACCAAACCTGCAGTCTGAGAGCCAAGTACTCTGTTGGGAACATCTGGAACAATAAGAGGACAAAGAAGAAAAAGAAAGGTACCTGGTGGATCCTTCCTCGTGAGCTCAATCATAAAGAAAAGTGCCCGGGTTCCCTGAACACACCATCAAGAGGACTATTTATATTTGTCCTTGATAGAAACTGCATTGCCATCAAAATCAAGTTAATGTAAACATAAAATCTTCACTTGTATTGATTTAGTGTTTCAAGCCAATGTTTCTAGAAGACTTTTCATAATATGAGCTCCCTGAGAGGGGCGGAAACCAAGTCTGTAAAATAAAATAAATCTGACGTCTTTTACTCTGAACACAAAGTCAGTGTTTGTATTTTCACTCATTTCTGAAAGGAGCACAACTAACATGGAGATTGTTAAAAAAAATTACCAAGGGCCAACCAGAGCGTTATCAGCTGTAAAAACACACAACCAGTTAAAACCAGCATCAATAAGAAAATAATGACATAAGCAGAGGCCTTTTGCAGACAGTTGAAGACACCAACGTAAAGCCAGGATGTCAGTTGAATATTTTTTGTTTTTGGGCGTGACAGCGGGCTTTGATACGGTTGATCATCGGGTATTGCTGATTCGCTTGGAGCAGTGGAGGAAATGGGGCATGTTCTGGTGCACCCTCACAATGGAAAATAACATTTCTTTCCGACAGAACTTATTGTGTCAGCTTGGGACATTTCTCCTGCAAAAGAATCCCCTGATGTGGGGAGTTCCTCAGGTGTCACTGCTAGGCCCTCAGATTTTTTTTCTCTACTTCCTGCCTTGTTGCTTCAAAAGCACAATATTAGTTTTCATGTATACGCCAATGACTGTCAAATCTATGTGGCTGTCCAGCAGCAGTTTGGGAGTATGATTCGGTCATTAATAACATGTGCATGGTTGGTATCAAATTTTCTGAGCTTTAATGAGAACAAACAGAGGTAAATGTCTTTTTGCTTAGTAATTGTCAGCGTCATTTTCTTGACTTGTCATTGGCTCCCAAGATAGAGACTGTTGTTGCCTCCCCGGGTGTAAAACTGGGAGTGGCATCGAAGCTAGACCACCAGGTCAAGAATTTTTTCAGCTTTTACACTTAATGATTAAGTCGCTACTCTCTAAAGCAAATCTTGAGATGGTGACTTATGTAACTCTCTATGCCAGGTAGAGTTCAGTCGTTGCTGTTTAGGTTACAATTGGTGCCTAATTCTGCTGCTAGGTCTTGTCGGTGGACTTAAAAGATGGGACCAGAGCCCTGATTCTGGCTTCTCTGTAATGGCTTCCTGTTCGGAACCAATTTAATTTTAAGGTCTTCATTTCAAGTCTCTTGCTGGGAAGGAGCTGTCCTATCTCTCATCAATGTAATCCAAGTACTTGCCATCATGGTCCTTTCGCTCAGCAAAGTGTGGTCATTCAGTAACCTGGACACTCAACAGAAGACCAGGGGGGACTGTGCTTTTTCAGTTTTGGGCCTGAGGTTCTGGAACCATCTCTCGCTCTGCTTTAAACAGATTCTAACTGTGAGGGATTTATCTCCTCACTAATAGTTATGTCTTGTTTCTGTTTACTCCTGTATTTTTGTGTGTTTTAGGTCAAATACACTTGGTAATCTATAAATTACTTTAAGTTAAGTTGATCTACTGGTGTTCATCACTCCCTTCTTTCTGAAGTCATTTGTTTAAGTGTTGCCATGGAAGCGCGCCCATAGGCAGCCATGATCAGTTCCTGGTGTGCTTAATCAGCTCTACTGAGGGAGAAACTAACTGACTGAAGAGAAGGGGGGAGAGGAGGTTATCTTGTGTTTGTTTAAGTGTAGTTGTTCTTGGTTTTGTTATTTTGAGTTAAGGTAGGAGGTAAATATGTAAATAGATTGTTTGACATATTTTGTTGATGTTGATGTTGAGATGTACTTTATTGATTGCAGGATTTCAAGCTAATTGTTTCCCCTGCCCATGTCATAATGGCTGGTCCCAAGTTAGCTTTAAAAAGGGTGGATTCAGTACTGTTGGGGTGGTTGATTGCTTGTTAAGGGGAATCCATGCCCCAATGTCATGGATTGTTTGCAATCAAAAAAAGGATAAAAAGTCAGAGCTCTGCAACATCCTGGACTCTTGTTTTTTCTTCTGTGGACAAACCGCTGGTAACATCCTGAGTGAGTGACAAGGCAGAGGCTCTGTCTGGGCCAAAACCTTACAGTTGGTGGCAGAGGTGGGATGTGGCGCTGATGTCGAGAGCTGTCCAGAAGGAGTGATCATGGGTCCAAAGCAGCAGTCAAAGAGCAGCAAGGCTGTTGAGGCGGAAGCGGTGGAGGAGATGGAGCAGGAAATGGCTACGGGGCGGCCGGCCGTAGCTACGTTCACCGGAGAGGTGTCCCCACTTTCAGCGGATATGAGCTCTATTGTTGCAATGCTGCAGAAATGCCTACAGTCCCAAAGTGAGTTCGCTGACAGATGGGAAAAGGAAGCAATCAAGCAGGAAAGGAGATGGAGTCAAGTTCAAGTTCAAGTTAATAACCTCCGAGATGACCTGGACGGGCAGCGAGGAAGTGAACATGATCCTCAGCCAGGCCCTTCGTCTCGGTCAGAGGGGGGCTCGAGCCCCTCACCGCCAGATGACGAACCCTCCGGTGGTGAGCCAGCAGCGAGAGGATGGTCTCAGCCGGCGGTGCCAAAGCTGGAGGAGGGGGATGACATTGAACAATATCTGACGACCTTTGAACGATTAGCAACGGCATACCTGTGGCCAGAAAGGGACTGGGCAGTGAGGCTGGTACCACATCTTACAGGAAAAGCCCGGGCAGCCTATGTGGCCATGGCTTCAGAGGACTCTTCTGAATACATCAGAGTCAAAGAAGCCATCTTGACAAAGTATGAGATAAATGAGGAAGTATACCGACAACGGTTCCGAGAGCCTGATGTACGTGGAAGCGAGACGCCTCGGGAGTTCTATAATCATTTGAAAGATCTTTATTTCAAGTGGATGCACCCTGAAAGGAGAAGAAAGGAAGAGATTGGTGAAATCCTCATCCTGGAACAGTTTTATCGTTCTCTTTCACCTGAAATCAGGGTGTGGGTTAAAGAGAGAAATCCAACTTCAGCTCGGAATGCAGCAGACTTGGTGGAGAACTACCTGGCTGCACGCCGGGGACCAAAGACCTTCAGGTTTAGCCTTCAACAGAAGTCCAGTCCTTCACAGGGTAAGTCTGGGGGGTCTGGTGTGGGTGGTGGTCCAGGGCAGATGGCAGGTAGGGAGAAACAACGACAGGCAAGTGTTCCCTTTAATAAAACTACGCTACCAGCAAAACCTGTGGTTTGTTATGTTTGTGGTCAAGTAGGACATATAAAACCTGACTGTCCTTTAAGGAGAGCTAAATCTGCATATTTCTGCACAGTTCCACGGCCAGCTTTTGCACAAAATCTGCAGCAGGGGAGAAAACAGCTGCTGGAAATTAAAGTGGATGGAAAACCAGCAACTGCCTTGTTAGATACAGGAAGTGTTCAGACGTTGGTTCATCCTTCCCTTTTGACCAACCAGCCCTACTTTGAAGGCCCTGGCCTCAATATCTCCTGTGTTCATGGGGATCATAAAACTTACCCCACAGCTGTCGTGTTTTTGGAGGTTGTCAACCAAACTTTTCTCCTAAGTGTGGGTGTAGTGGCAGGTTTAGCCCATCAGGTAATTTTGGGGCAGGACATTCCCATCTTACAGGAGTTGGTTCAATCATGTAAACCCGTGTATGTTGTAACCAGATCACAAAGTAGAAATCAAACTTTAGCTGATGAGGATGGTTTGGAATCTGAACGCATTGGGGACAAGATGGGACCAGACCAGCAATGCGGTTCTGGGAGTGATGGTGAGCAACATTCTTTGCGTGAACTGCCGTTCTTTAAATCTGAGCTCCCTACAGAGCACCCTGTTAAGGCTAGGAAGAGCAAAAAGCAAAGGTGGCTACTTAAAATGGCTGGTACTGTTAAACACACATCTCTGGGGTTTCCGGAAGTTGATGTGGATGGGGTGGATGAACCAGTGGACTTCAAGCAGTTGCAAAAGCAGGATGAATCACTACACAGTTTTTTTGAACATGCAGTATCAATTACAGAGAAGGATAATGCACATCCCAATGGGGAAGGATATGTTCTGACAGATGGGGTGCTTTTTCACAAATCTAGAGGAACAGGGTCAGAGAAACTAGTGGTACCTAAAATGCTTAGGGAACAGGTTTTAAAGCTGGGGCACAGTATTCCATGGGCAGGGCACTTGGGTTTCAAGAAGACTTTTGATAGAATCTCAAATAGGTTTTACTGGCCAGGCATTCAGAAGGAGGTGCAGCAGTATTGCCAGTCATGTCCAGTGTGCCAGATGTCAGGAGGAAAGAATGTTCCCAAGTATCCCCTGCAACCCCTGCCTATTATTGATGTCCCCTTTAAAAGAATAGGTATGGACATTGTAGGACCCCTTGAGAGAACCCAAGCAGGGAATTGCTTTATCCTGGTTATATGTGACTATAGCACGCGTTACCCTGAAGCTTTTCCTCTTAGGAACATCACTGCTAAACAGGTAGCCTATATATTGCTCCAACTGTTTTCTAGGGTGGGAATCCCAGCAGAAATCTTAACTGACCAAGGTACTAACTTTTTGTCCAACACACTGAAGCAAATCTATAGACTGTTAGGCATTAAGGGTATTCGGACCACCCCCTACCACCCCCAGACTGATGGTCTAGTGGAACGTTATAACAGGACCTTAAAGAGCATGTTAAAGAAGTTCATTTCCATCAATGGGAAAGACTGGGACAAGTGGTTGCCCTATTTGCTTTTTGCATACCGGGAAGTCCCTCAGGCTTCCACTGGGTTTTCACCATTTGAACTTCTCTATGGCAGGCAGCTAAGGGGTCCTCTGGACATCCTTCAGGAGTCATGGGTTGGGCCAAGGGGTGAGCCGACTAATGTTGTCAGTCATGTTTTGAAAATGAGGGAGAAGATGGAGGAAGCAACCAACCTTGTGAGGAACCAACTGGAAAGGGTGCAACAGCAACAACAAACCTGGTATGACAAGACAGCCAGGCAGAGAGTCTTCAACCCAGGTCAGAAGGTTTTTTTACTACTTCCTACATCTGATAATAAACTGTTGGCGAAATGGCAGGGTCCGTATACTGTGTTGAGGAGACTAGGTGGGACCACCTATGAGATTGAGATGCCTGAGAGGAGGAACCCAAAGCAGGTTTTCCACATCAATCTTCTCAAAGAGTGGAAATCTCGTGACCCCCCACTTTGTGAGCAATGTTTTGTTCAGAAGGTGGAAGAAGAGTATGAGGTGGAGAGAGAGTTGCCACCTGTGAATGACAGTCCAGCCTCACTTGATTTGTCCCATCTCTCTCTCACGCAGCAGCAGGAGCTGGAGGCCATTATTCCTCCAGATCTGTTTCAGGAGCGACCAGGAACTACAGATCTGGTGCGACATGACATCCACCTAAAGAGCAGCACTCCCATCAGACAACGGATGTACCGCGTCCCAGAGAAAATGCTTCCTGTGCTCAGAGATGAAATTGAGGTCATGTTGAAGCTTGGGGTGATTGAACTGTCTAATAGCGAATGGAGCAACCCCGTGGTTCTGGTAATCAAAAAGGATGGGAGTATTCGTTTCTGTATTGACTTCAGAAGGGTGAATGCACAGTCAGATTTTGATGCTTACCCATTGCCGAGACTAGATGATCTTATAGAGTGTGTGGGCCAAGCCAAATACATAAGTACTCTGGATCTCTGTAAAGGGTATTGGCAGGTGCCTTTGACTGATGCTGCTAAGCCTCTCACTGCTTTTAGGACCCCTCAAGGACTGTGGCAGTTCACAAAGATGCCTTTCGGACTCCATGGTGCGCCAGCCACCTTTCAGAGGCTGATGAGCAAGGTGCTGTCTGGTATGGATTCGTTTGCTGCGGCTTACCTTGATGATGTGGTTATCTACAGCAACACATGGAAAGAACATCTCATCCACCTGAAGGAGGTCCTGCAGAGGATAAAGGAGGCGGGCCTGACCATCCATCCCAAGAAATGTTGCTTGGCCAAGAAGGAGCTTCAGTATTTGGGCCACACCCTGGGACAAGGGGTTATTAAGCCCGTGAAAGACAAAGTTGATGCAATTAAAGCAGCTGCAAGGCCAACCACAAGGAAGCAGGTGAAGTCCTTTTTGGGCTTGGTAGGTTGGTATCAGCGGTTTATAAGGAATTTTTCTGCCAGAGCTGCCCCTCTCACCGATCTCACAAGTACGTCTACAACAAAGATTGTGTGGGGAGAAGAACAAGAGTTGGCGTTTCAAGATCTGAAAAATGTGCTTTGTCAGGATGTTGTACTTCAGAGCCCCAACTTTAATTTGCCTTTTTTTTGTTCAGACTGATGCCTCCACTAGAGGGATTGGTGGAGTCCTCTTGCAGGGAGAAGGAGTGGAGAGGAAACCGGTGGCATTTGTCAGCAGGAAGTTGTTCCCACGTGAGACCAGATACTCGGCGGTAGAACTGGAGTGCCTGGCCGTTAGGTGGACAATTGATTCTTTCAGATACTACCTATTGGGACGTGAGTTCACCCTGGAGACTGACCATCGAGCACTCAAATGGTTGGAGGTGATGAAGGACACAAACAGCCGTATCACCAGATGGTTCTTGTCTCTTCAACCATACCGGTTCAGGATTTATCACATTCCAGGGAAGGAGAATGGGGTGGCTGACTTCCTGTCTCGCTGGGGGCACAGCGAGTCATCTGAAGGGGAGGGAAGTGTGAGGGATTTATCTCCTCACTAATAGTTATGTCTTGTTTCTGTTTACTCCTGTATTTTTGCGTGTTTTAGGTCAAATACACTTGGTAATCTATAAATTACTTTAAGTTAAGTTGATCTACTGGTGTTCATCACTCCCTTCTTTCTGAGGTCATTTGTTTAAGTGTTGCCATGGAAGCGTGCCCATAGGCAGCCATGATCAGTTCCTGGTGTGCTTAATCAGCTCTACTGAGGGAGAAACTAACTGACTGAAGAGAAGGGGGGAGAGGAGGTTATCTTGTGTTTGTTTAAGTGTAGTTGTTCTTGGTTTTGTTATTTTGAGTTAAGGTAGGAGGTAAATATGTAAATAGATTGTTTGACATATTTTGTTGATGTTGATGTTGAGATGTACTTTATTGATTGCAGGATTTCAAGCTAATTGTTTCCCCTGCCCATGTCATAATGGCTGGTCCCAAGTTAGCTTTAAAAAGGGTGGATTCAGTACTGTTGGGGTGGTTGATTGCTTGTTAAGGGGAATCCATGCCCCAATGTCATGGATTGTTTGCAATCAAAAAAAAGGATAAAAAGTCAGAGCTCTGCAACAACCTGGACTCTTGTTTTTTCTTCTGTGGACAAACCGCTGGTAACATCCTGAGTGAGTGACAAGGCAGAGGCTCTGTCTGGGCCAAAACCTTACACTAACTCTGCTAAGTTTTGCTAACCGTGCACTTTCTCTTCTCATCTCCTGGGTCTCATTGCAGTTGTTTTTTGTTAGAAGTGGTTCCGTGTGCTTTTATTTTTAACTGGTTAAAGTTGGTGTGGTTTAATTCCAGTTGTTTTGTCTGCATAATTAACTCTCCATATATCCTATGTTTCGTGCACAGCTCTCTGAGCAGCGCTGACTGACAGAAAAAGGGTTTCTAAATAAATCAAATGCTAAAACCTGATGCTAATATTTACAATTTATGTACATATTTGTGTTATGTGTAACAATTTTGATAGATTGGGGACATTTTAAAGATTAGAGTTACTTTCATTCATGTTTATTGTCAGGTACACACAGCAGGATAATCATGCCGACTTGTTGCTAGCCCCGCCTCTTCTTAAAATCTTTGACTTGCACACGATTGCGAA
Source organism: Nothobranchius furzeri (assembly GCF_043380555.1). NCBI lineage: Eukaryota > Metazoa > Chordata > Actinopteri > Cyprinodontiformes > Nothobranchiidae > Nothobranchius > Nothobranchius furzeri. Next base: position 110,339,716 of record NC_091741.1, read on the forward strand.
ATGGCTCTAAAGAGAATCTTGTCAGATAAGCCTACCTTTTGCGGTGTGTTATGAGCGCTCTGGTGTGCTCAATGGGATGAGATGGATGTCAGAAATCCTATCCAAGTTTTGATTTTCCTGGACAAACAAATGTTCTGCTTGTTTAATGTGACCCGCAGCCAATCAGAAAGTGAGGTCTCAGCAACCTGCAGCTCCTGATTTCTCTGCATTTATTTGTTCACTTTGAAGTCACGTGTAACCTGGTGGGATCCCTGTCTGTTTGGGAAACGTCCGAGAGTTGAATCGGTTTGTGTTTGGGATTTCCAGAGGTGCTGCGTAGATTTATTTCCCACCACATATGGAGTCTTTTATGCTTTTAGAACTGGACGATTATTCAAAAATCGGGCTTAAGTGAAAACCATCCCAGAATCCGTTTTTCGGTTCTCCTTCTAGAAGTCCACGCGGACCTCTGTGTTTTGTTTCTGAGTGCATAGAAATTTCCATCAACAAACGTGGAAATGGAAGTGTAATCTTCTTTTGGCAATTCTCAGACCGTAGTTTGTGGTGTGATGTCGCAGCTGGTCACCAGAGCTAGGGCTCCCTTTGCATGCAGACGCTCCAGAAGGTTATCCTCAGCTGTTTCCATGAGAAGTGTCAAGGCGCATCTTTGATCCAAACCTGCTACAACTTTTCACAAGTCATCAGGGATTGTTCGTGTCACGGCCAGTTTAAACAGCTTCAAATCAGCATCGGAGGGATGGAAGCCAAGAGGCACAACCCAGCTAAGTGCCAGCGTCGCTACATCTATTATGCAGAAATCAAGCTGATGTGACAGTGTGTGGCAAGTTGGAAATGCAGCATTATAAATTCTGTTCTGTGTAATTATGCTTAGATTTAGCCTTGGTGCACATGTTTTACAATGTGTATGTGATAACGTTGAACCAATTAAACAAAGTTTTGCTCTTTTTAACACATTTTTCTAGCATTGATTTATTTTTGTCCATAAGAATACACGAGAAAGATGTTCAGTGTGTTTCAAACGCATTTTCTGCCGACTACAGTTTTCAGTGTAGACAGTGAAATGTGCGCTGACCCTCTGTGTGTGTGTTTGTGTGTGTGTGTGTGTGTGTGTGTGTGTGTGTGTGTGTGTGTGTGTGCAAGCTCTAAAACGACAGGTTAACCTTTCTGTCCTCTGGGACTTTTCCAATCCCCTCAAAGCAGAAGAAAATGGAAACCCTGTGTGTTCGTGTGAAAAAAAGGAACAATGGAGGCTTCTTCCATCCCTCAGCGTCCTGCTCTCTAGTCTCTTTTCTTTCCCTCCTGCGGCCTCTCTTTTCTTTAACTCTCCATTAATCTCAGTCGGACTTGCTTCATCGCAGCCATGGCTTTACTAATGAAAAGTAGATAAGACATTTCTAATTTCACCTGGCTCCATTTCACACCAAAATACCTGTTTATCTAAGATAAACATTGACACATTTAAATGACAATTAAAATAAACTGACATTAAGATTGCAGGGCAGACAGAAATGCCATAATTTGGTCAGAAACCGCAAAAAAACTAAAATAATAATGATTAGTCGGCATTGCCATGCTGTGTTGGCTGCAGCTGGAAGATTATGATGCCACACTGCACCTCCTCCTTGGCCAGCGACTCCATCCTGGCGCATGTTCTGGTGACTCACACAGCGCCAAAGTCAGGATGAAGCTAGGAGACCACAATTTTCTCTCCTTTCATGGCTGCAAATCAGGGGAGGATGTATGCTAACATTAGGGAGGGGGCCAGGCTGGATCACCTGCTCTGGTAGTAAAACAATACTACAAACATTTGGTTTAGTGTGTAATTATCACAATATAAGCATGGCGAAGTAGTTACAGCTGGTTTACAAAAGCTTTTCAGAAAGTTTCAAAATGAATTATAATGTAAAAAAAAGCTTTGATATCAGAGTACTTTATCTCAGTAACAACATGAAAGTCTCAGCATCTCGGTTCAACTTTACTCTGGTTCCACTTGCTTGCTATAAGGGTGGAGTTCTCCCATTGGTTCGCTTGGAGGCCAGGATAATTGAGAAACCACTTTTTACTTAAAAAAAAATCTGTCACTTTGAGTTCAACACATAGGCTGAACATGAAAATAGTCTCCTACACCTACACCTATCTCCAGCATCCTCTAGCTTCTACTAGAAAATAGATGGAAAAACGCTCGGTTCAGAAAAGCCTGATAGATCTACGTCACGCTGTCGCTTAACATTCATGGACTCACCCATCTTGACTCATGACGGAGAAGGCTGTTGTCATCCAGGAAACAGCTAGTGGATGCTAATGGCTAGTATTAGCAACTCCATCACAATTCCACCACACAGCTGAACTCCTTCAGGCTTGTGTTGTTTTTGGAGATAAAATATCGAAGAGAACTGAGTGATCTTTTATTTCCAGCAGCTGTCACCTCCAGAAGTTCTCTGATGACTCGGCCATTGTCAGCTGTGTGTCTGAGGGGAATGACCTGGAGTACAGGTCAGTCATCATGGACTTTGTGGACTGGTGTGAGCGTAACCACCTTCGCTTGAACACCAGTAAGACAAAAGAAATGGTGATTGACTTCCAGAGGAACACTCATTGACATCGGGTCATGAAGGGATGGACATGGTCATGTTGGGGTTATTAGGAGCGAACAATTCGTAAGCTTTAACTTACTTTTGGATTCTTCAATAAATTCTGTAAATATGGGAATATTTACTGATTTATTAATTAATTAAGATATTCTTAGATATACGGGGCACCATTCCCCTTTAACCGGGGAAAATTGAATCCAAAACTCTTATCAGTCTTTCTTGAAGTTCATAGAATCCTCGGAGCAGAGACTTCTCTTCGACACAACAAAGCTACTGGAGATGAAAATCTGAATTTTATAACGTTTAATTAACAATTTGTCAAATGAATAAACAGTGGCATAAATGAATAATAACCATGTGATATAATAAAAGGATGTATATTCAAAATAATGTTCAAGGCGTTTTGTGTGTATGTGTGTGTGTGTTTCTAAAATGGAGTCTGTATGCAAGATGGCTGACCCCTTTGTCTGGCTAAAGTGTGAGTGGCAACTTGCACTTTAACTTCCAAGGCACTTAGAATCATCAGTAACTTAACCTTAAATTCACTCAAAACATTTCAAAGGATCATGAAACAACACAAAGGATTAATCACGAATAATATCTTTTAGTTTAACCACGTGGCCAAGCAGAAAACATTTAAAGATACCAAACAATGATCAATAAGCAGTTCATTTATTCAAAATGACCCGGCGGACGTGTTTTGGGAACGAAAGAGGAAAACACGAAGCTACTTTTTAAGCAATAGCGCGGTTTTATTGCTTATTCTGGACTATAGAGGAAACGGGAGAAGAAAAGGAGAGAGAGAAATGAGTTTTCTGATCACCAGAACAGTGAAGCGTCCCTCACTGTTTTGATTTGACGGTTCTCCGTGTTTCTCCGCAGTTTGGCGTCATCCGTCGGTTTGATGCTTTCTCAGTTGTTTACCTCCACGAGTGTTTCTCCACGGGCTGGACACAAAGAGAACGAAGTTTCTTTTGTGCTGAGTTTGACAACTTACAGTGTCTCTGAGAGCTGGATGGAGCTCCGCTCGTTCCCAGTCAGGTCCTGATGGAGTTCGAGTGGCTTTGTAGCGGTTTCGTGGCTCAACTTGGGCACTTAGAGCTTCCGCGTGCTCAAGTTGTCGGAGCGTTCGACAAGCGTGTCCTTACCGCCAGGTATCCTGGGCAAAAGAACGAGGTTTCTTTGTCTCTGCTGAAGATTTATGGTCTTAGTTCGCGGGAAAAGCTCCACGGCCTCCCGCACATGCGCAGAACGTGTTTCTGGTATTAGGCGGTGACATCATCCCAATGCTTCCGTGTGCAAAGCATCATGGGAAATGAAGTTTCTTGGCGCTGATGTGGTTATTTGCTTTTCAGAGCAATTTAAGCACAGTCATTTTGGAGAAAATCACTGCATAGTAATTTCCTCATGAGGTCAGACCCTCAACATTCCCCCTTTTGGTTTCGGGGATCGCGCCCAAAGCTCGATCGTCGGAAGCACAGATGGGTTTGTTCCTCATGAACGTAGGTCGACTTGATTGTCGGAAGCACAGGTGGGTTTGTCCCTTAGGACGTTGGTCTCCTTGGACGCCTTTGTCTTTGGTCTTTGTCTTGGATCCTGGCGCCTTTGGTCTTTGATCCTGGTCAGGCACAAAACAAAAGAGGATAGGAAATGGGATAGTCCCCAACGCGCATAACGAGAAGAAGCCACTCACGCAGGTGGTACGCAATGATGATGTCGTCCATGCGAGAGGTAGTAGTGTAGAAGGAGGAAGGTCGGTGGGCGGTTAACTCCACAAGGGGACACAAAGGCATCTCACCGCAGGCCATACAGTTCAGTTTATGGATCACGCGGTGATGTACGAGGTCCATAGTTCGCAAACGCGCATTGACCTATGTGGTCCCAAGATTCCCCCCTTTTTGGTCCAAAGGGTGGATCAGGACAGTCTTTGGGCTAAAACAAGGACCATTAAACTAAGAGGTACTACAATGTGCTGGTGCGTCAGACAGAGTCATTGACAGACTGAGCTGGGCCGGCACATAACCACTAGTTAATATGTGACCAAGTACGAAACAAAAATACAGAAAACCCAAAAAAAACATATAACATCCAAGAAAATTCATAGCAACCTTGAGGTCTCATACAATACATTCTTAGGTCATACATTCAGTGTGTAGCTTATAAAGAATGTGACATACTGCAACACTCAGATAAATATGTGAGGTAGACTAAAATGAGAACTACTCTTAGGTTTACAGAATAACAAAGAAAATGTTGCTCACCCCCTTTAGACAGGTGTGGTACATTCGCGCTTGGAGTCTCCCCGAACGCGGTCACGAGGCACACCGTAGGTGAGCAAGTGCATCTTATCTTGGAGTTTCTTAACACGCCTGTAGGCGGAATAAGCTATCACGGCCGTGATGAGCCATCCCATCCCCAGGGCGACCAAAGTGCAGATTAAGGAGGTATAATCTGTGTCAATGTAGCGTCTTGGGTATCTATTCATGGGCGTCAAAGTAAGTTCACGCGAGGTTTGTGTGAACTTAACAAGTTTGGTTCCTTCAATCAGTAATTGTTGGTCAATTTCTAAATCGATGGTAAAGTTATAACCCTGGAAAGCGTCCATGATCTCAATCTCCGAATCATGCTGTTCGAGGTTGAGGTGATGGAGTGCCAGGTTTTCCAGGTGTACAATTGCACCTGGCGGAACTGAGAGGAAAAAGGTTTGGTTCGGCAGTTGTAACTCAGTGGCAACGTTATGCTGGTCATAAGTTACAAGGGCCGAGTCTACTGGGGTGCTGATAAGCCATCTGTCACCTGCACGTTCCACTCTGGTATCCATGTCAACATCTTTTAACGTGACCGTAGCTTGGCAATTCTGCAGGGGCGCATCGCTCCTGAGGCCGCATTGATAATTGGCAACATCTCGGACAAATGGGTTACCAATAGGGATGAGTACCGAATTCGGTACTTTTTAAGATACCGACCGAATTCCATAGTACCGACCGAACACCGATTCACGTCATTTCAAACGGTGCCTCGTTTCGGTACTGCCAAGACAGTTGCGCATGCGCAAGAGCGTTATGTCGCCGGTCCCTGCGAGCCCGTTGTAAACAGAGCAAGCATGGTAGAAAGAACGCACGCTAAAGCTTGGGTCCACTTCACTAAATGTGATGGGTAACTGGGTGATGAAACTAGCGACAGACAACGATCTAAGTGAGACATCCTCATCTTAATCTGCTCCAGTAGGTAAATAAAATGTTTAAGATAACGTTACCTTGATTTGTTAGCTTCCGTTTCGCTAATGGTGCGTTCGCTTTCTCCTCGGAACTCCGAATTTCCGACTAGAAGAACATGAACGCGCTCTAAAGTTTGGCTTTACTTTACTAAATGCGACGGGTGATTGGGTGAAGGTAAAACCAGTGACAACGATCTAAGTTTGAGGCATCATCGTTTTAATCTGCTCCAGCAGCTAAATAAACCGTTAAAGATAACGTTAGCTTGATATGTTAGCTTCCATTGCCACCGTTGTTATCAGCTAATGGTGCGTTCGCTTTCTCCTCGGAAATTCTAACTTCCCAGTAGGAAAAATCAAATGAAAAAGGACGGCAAAAGGAATGAAGATACACAGTAAATTTAGTTCACAGTAAAGATGTTTGCTTCAGTTTAATTATCAGCTTATAAAACTACAAGGACGATGTTAAAATACAAACTTGTATGTTATTTATCGTGATATTTACCAAATATGGTTATATATTGAGAAAAATATATATTTAATTATAAAAGAGAATTAAAATAATAAACACTCAAAAGTATCGAAAATTGGTACCGTTAAGTACCGGTATCAACTCGTAGGTACCGGGAATTAGTACCGGATCGATTCAAATGTCAAAGGTACCCATCCCTAGTTACCAAGACACACCCAGTGAATATCTTTGGTTTTTGTGCATAAATCTAAGTTAGGAGTTAGATAGAGTTTGCTATCAGCATCTTGGTAAGCAAGGAAGCTCGGAGTTTTAAGGTGGAAATGTTTACCGTCTTTCCAAAAACCAACGTTTAGCATGGACTTAAGCCTATAGATGTGAGGTGTCTCAATTATGGGAACATTTAACAGGAAACCGAGTTCTAATTTTTCTGCATTAACGTGAATGGGAATTGCACTGCCTAGGCTGTACGCTAGGTGGATTTGTGAAGTGTGTACAGTGGAGGGAGTAGCAGCAGTCAAAACATCTTTGAGCAGATCCATTGGTACCAAGTATGCAGGAATGCGACCTTCAACCAGGCTGTCCAGAGTAGAACCAATTTCCCTGAGCAGGTCCTGCATCAAATCTCTCACCACTCGTGTGTACACAATATCCTGATGTATGGTGTCAGACAAAGTCTTGATTGCACGTAGAGATTCATTAATCAGAGCAGAATGTAGGTTAACCGTTACAAGAGTACCCTGTAAGGTTTTAGTAAGAGCTTCCTGTTTGCGGTCTAGGAGGAGGAGGTTCCCCTGGATCTCTGGCATCTCATCCTGGAGTTCGGCAATGTGTCGTTGGACAGTCTTAAGACTAATTGTGTTAGCCACCGAAAGTCCAACTGAAAAGAGGGAACCCACCGCGGACACCGCAGCGATGAGTCCACCTAGAAACCTTTTTGGGCGGTTATTTTCTCCAAGGTCATCTTCAGTGACTATAAATTTTTGAAGTTGTGCCAACATGTAAGCGGTGGTGCGCTTGGCATGTTGAACAGTACCAATAGTGGACTTGTGAGGAGGAGGGGCCGGTATCACGTGTTTGTGATAGACGTCCCACGGGTCCAAACGGACAACGATACGTTGCGTATGAATGCGGCAGTGTGTGATCAACAATCCGGGGTTGTCTTGGAGGACCATTCCGGTTGGTGGTCCCGGTTTAATGATGGCTGATGGAGTTGCTGCCGTTGATCCAAAGAGGATGCAGAAGATCCAGAGGAACTCCATCCTGTAATGGAGAGACTCGTGGTTAGTGAAAAGAACGGCGGGGGGGGGGGGGGGGGGGGGTCTTGTTCTTTGTCGGTTAGTACATGTTAGTGGGTTAAACGTGCACTTTCCCCCCCCCTTTCCATTTCCATGCATAAAACTATGTGGAGACTACGTCTACCTCCTGCGGGGAGTCTGGTCTCTGTACCCGCAGGGATGGTTTGACGTAGGGTTTGATTTGGTTCGCATGCACCCATTTGTAGACAGGCTCCTGTCTTGCTTTGGTGATGCGTAACCTGTATGCAACTGGAGAGAGTTTTGCCACGATCTCAAATGGTCCTGACCAGCAGGACAGGAACTTCTTAGCTTTGCGTGCCGGTTGGGCGAACCGAAAGTAGAATACTTTGTCACCCACCTCGTATTCGCGGCTGGTTGTCTTTTGGTCGTAGTAGGCTTTAGCGCCTTCTACGTTGGTCTCCAGTTTTTTCTGAGCGTGCGCGAACGTAGCTCTGAGGTGTGTTTTCAAGTCTGCCACATACTGATGAGCGGTATAGGCAGTGGCAACACTGACATCCTCTGGGTGATACAGGAGGTGCAGTGGTAGAGTCATCAGTCTGCCGGTCATCATCTCAAAGGGCGTAACCCCCGTGGATCGCTGGGGAGTGGACCGTATGGCCATCAGGACCAGAGGGAGCTTGACGTCCCAGTCCTTCCCAGTGGAGCAGACGTACTTTTTGAGCATAGAGACGACCGTGCGGTTCATCCGTTCGACCTGTCCGGTTGACTGTGGGTGATAGGGGAGGTGGAATCTCACTTCCACTCCCAGAAGTTCAAACAGGGACGTCATTACACTGGATGTGAAATGAGTTCCTCGGTCAGAGTCAATGCAGAGTGGAAGTCCCCATCGACTGAAAACGTGGTTAATCAGCAGTACAGCGGTTGTGACAGCTGTATCGTTTGGCGCTGGAAGGCATTCCACCCACTTTGTGAAACTGCAAGTTACAGTTAGCATATATTTGTTTCCTCTTGCCGATTTGGGAACCGGTCCAACCCAGTCGATCTGCAGGTGGGACCAAGGGAAGGTTATTCCCCTGCGTTGCAGTGGTGCTCTAGCAAGCGGCTGGGAGGGTTGAAACTGGGCACAGATGAGGCAGCCTTGGACATAGCTGTGTACGTCCTTGGACATCGATGGCCAATATGCTACTTCTGTCAGTGACGCGAGGGTAGCTTTTGCTCCACGGTGACCTCCAACCGGAATGTCGTGGGCGTAGGCAAGCATCACTCCTCTGTGGTCGAGTGGAACAACCCAGCGCGGCGGGCTGTGATCGTCACGCATGTAAACTAACAAATCGTTTTGTAGTTTCAGGTGCGCGAGTTGACGATGCAGGTTTACCAAATCTCGGCTTGCGCCAGTAGGTGGTGATGGTTGTTTAGACATCGGGCCCTTTTGGAGAAGCTCGCGGATGAGCTTCAGGTCAGGATCTTGTTCCTGCATGGTGACTAGGTCCGCGTCCTGTGGTTGTCTGCCTAGAAACACGGGTACCCCAACGGTCCGAGGTTCGTCTGCCTGTTTAGCATGGCGACGAGTAATCGCGCAGACCTCGTGAACGGCCTTGGGTGGAAGCCACTCGTCTTTGAATTCCCAGCAGGTTCCCTGGTCAGCACCGAGCTTAGCAAGGCGGTCAGCTTCGTCATTACCATCTTTCTCCGGACCTAGGGTCCTGGAGTGACCTTTGACCTTTATCCAGTAGACCATTATGCCTTTCTCAGTGGTGAGCAGATCACACGCTAGGAATAACTCCGAGTGTTTCACGTCTCTGTTCCTGGCGTTTTTCATGTGGTTCTCCTTCCACATGGGGAAGTGAGAAATGAAGCTGTGTCTAGCGTAGTTTGAATCTGAGCAAAGGACGATTTGAGTGATGTCCAAGGCTGCTGCCTGTTGGAGGGTTATCAACACTGCAGCAATTTCGGCATACTGACTAGACTTTTGGCCCAACCAGTAGTGATTTGGTTGCTAAGTGTCACAGTCCACCCAAACGACTCCAACCCCGGCACGGAGCTGGCCTTCGTGAAAGTAGGCGCATCCATCAGTGTAAACTTTCGGAAGCCCTTGGCAAACATTCTCATCAAAGTAGCGATGATTGGATGCGGTTGGGTAGACTGCGGCAGGTGTGTCCAGGGGGCCCATGACGGAGTCAGAGTCACAGTGCTGGCAGCCTGCTAGCCCTTGTCCTAGCGCTAGCTTGGTGTTCTGACCATACTTGACCTCAATGTTGTATCCTTGGAGCACCATCATCCATGTCGCAATGCGGCTGTTTGACACTCTTCCTTCGCGCAGACGCTGGCTGTTTAGGAAGGTGACAGGCTGATGACACGTTTCAATGATCACTTTCTGTCCACCGATGTAACTACGAAAGTGTTCGACGGCCCAGACTGTAGAGAGAGCTCTCTCGCAGACTGAGAACTGGAGTTCCACCTTGCTCAGAGGCTTGCTGGCGTATGCCACAACTCTCATGTCCTGATCGTGTTTCTGCTTCAAAGCAGCGCTCAGGCAGTGAGAGGAGAAAGTAGCCTCTATGTAGAACTCTTTATCCTTGTCTGGGTAAGCCAGACAGGGTGCGGACGCCAACTTCTGTTTTAGAAACTGGAAGGAGAGTTCTTGGGGTCTGTCCCACACGAAAGGTGTGTCGTTCCGAAGCAGCTCAGTGAGGGGCCTTGCTATTTCAGCGTACTCCTCAATGAACTGCCTGGAGTAGTTGCAGACTCCAAGGAAGCTCCTGAGTTCAGTCAGATTAACTGGGGCTTTGATGTCCTGAATGGCCCTAATGCGTCCTGCTTGGGGCTCGACTCCATTAGGGCCCACCAGCAGTCCAACATACTCCACTTTGGTTCGACACCACTGTCCCTTGAGAATTGCCAATTTAGCTCCGGCGTCAGCGAGCTGTTGCAGCACGTGACGGAGTTCGGCCAGGTGCTCCTCGAAGGTTCGACTCCTCATCAAGATGTCATCGACATATATGAGGTTCCCTCTGGAAGCAGCATCTGACATAGCTTTGTGGAGGAAGATGTTGAACTCAGCAGGTGAGTTAGAGTAGCCAAAGGGGCAGCGGTTCCAAGTATATTGGCGATTTCCAAAGGAGAAAGCCAGTTTATACTGGTCCGCCGGCTCAACCTTCATGGTCCAGAAGCCGTTGGCTACGTCAACCGTAGAGAAGAAACGAGCATCTCTGACTCTGGCTAGCTCCTGATCTAAATGGATCATAGGCCACCTGGAGAGAGGTACTTGTTTGTTCAGTACACGATAGTCTATGGTGAGACGCCATTTCCCAGTCGGTTTCAGAACCGGCCAGATGGGAGAGTTGTAAGTGGAGTTACACTCTCTGATGATGTTTTTCTCCTTCAGCTGATCGAGGATCTCCTGGATCGACTCATAAGCAGCGAGGGGAATCTTGTACTGACGTACAAAAGTAGGAGGGGCATTCGGGTTCGTCGGAATGCGAACCGTGTGCAGGTTTGTGAGTCCACAGTCCAGGGAGTCCCTGGATAAGATGGACTGAAACTCATAGAACAGGCTTCTAAGCGCTGCTCTCTGCTCCTCTGACTCCAGCGCATCCGCTTTGTCAAGCTGCTGGCTGACTTCGGCCTCGAAGCCGTCATAAGGTTCAGAGGAGGAGGGTCTCTGGTGTTCCGGGCTTTCAACCGGTGACTCAGAGGGTTGAGTATTTATTGCAAAAACCGTTAGACACTGACCACCGTCAGCATCTAAGGTTGCACTGCAAATGGGTTCCTCAGGAAGGGCTTCATGCCGCTTGATGGTAATCATTTGTGAGTGGAAGGTACTGAATGTGTCTGCACCAACCTGTCTGTCGTTCAAGAACAACGGAAGTTGTCCAATCACGGGAACTGAAAGTTCGAAGTCATGGAATGAGCTATCTATCAGCATGCCCAAGCGCTTTCCTGCCGGCATGTGGATAGGACTCCGGGTCGGATTTTCGACCAACAATTAGGCAGAACGATTGTTCAGCTCCAAGAGTGGCGTGCCACAGACGGCTAAGTTGAGCTCCAAGAAGTGTGGTGATGGCTGGAAGAAGGCCTGTGTGCCTGGCAACTTCTGATGCTTCATCAGAGTCAGACGAACAGGCACTCCTTTGACCAGTGGGGGCAGAACCGTGCTGGCCTCAACCACTGCACGGCAGGCCTGTGGAATGGTCTGTCCGGACAGCAAGTGTTCAGGGCCTTCTGAGCAAGGCTCAGAGGATGGTGTGGCTCGGGCCCAAAGGACTTGATTGCAAGTGTCCAGCTGGGCACCGACTCGAACCAGCAGATCTGCTCCAATGAGTGCAGGTGGATCAAGCTGTGGTATGATGCTGAATGTATGTGTGAGCTGTCTTGCTCCAAGCTGGATAGTCAGGGAGCAGACCTCTGGCGCTTTCAGGAGCCTCTGCGGCCAAGTAGGTGACAAGAGCCGATGGCTACGTGTCACACTGACCAGAAGGGGGTCCTTCTGACGCAGGTGTTCAAACTTCTGCTGGCTGATGGCTGACTTTTCTGACCAAAGAGCAAGGCAAGCATCCGAGATGCGGGTGCAGTTGATGGTGAGACCACCAACTATGTGTGGTGCATATGGCTGCAGGCTGACGTTCTTCAGCGAGCAGAGAAAAGATGAATGTGTGCAGAGCGGAGTTCCAGGAGCGGTTTCGTGCCTTTGCAGGCGGACATCGTCTGTGGGAGCCGTAGGGAGGGGCATGACCTTGGAACAAGGGTTTTGCTGCTCACTTATGCTGACTTCAAGAATGGAGGATGGTCGGCTGCTATCCGGGTTCCAGGGCTTAGGTGTGTCCACCTGGGCCCACAGTTGACCCTTCTGGCAGTCGATGAGGGGAGCTAGACGTTCAAGCAGGTCCTGACCAATGAGAAGTGGTTCAGTGTCTAGCTGGCAGACATAAAACGGGTGAACCAGAGGCATGTCTTGGAAGGTGATGTCCAGCCACGCCCGGTGAGTGATACACTCCTGGGTCTGGGTGTAGCTGGTGATTTTCAGGTCACAAGGTTCTACCTGGACTGGTTTCCCGAGCGACTGCATGGTGTCAGACACGCGACGGAACAGTGTGGAGCACATCAGGGTGATTTCTGAGCCGGTATCCAGCAGAGCATCAACTTGTATGCATCCACCTACGTTGGTGCTACAGTACAAACGGCGAGCATGATCATGGTTTGTTAAATCACCAAGGAACTTCAGAAATTTAGTATCAGGTTTCTCTGGGGGGTAGATTTCAGGAGATTCCTGTGATCTACCAGTACTGTTCCCCCAGCTGATCAGGTAGGTCCTGGCCACGCTGGGGGGTTGAGCCACGCCTAGTCATGCGGACGTTGGCTCCGGGTCTGGCTTCTTAGAAGAAGACTTTGGTGCAGGGGTCTCATCTGCAGATCTCAGCTGTTCCTTCTGTTTAGCTAGGAACTGCTGAAACATCTCCTGGAGGTCGGCTTTGGTCAAGTACTCACCTGCGGACTTGCGTTCGGGACTTACCTGTTGGCTGCGCTCCTTAAACCTTCCACTGTTCCGACCTGCCTGTCGTTGGTTTTGGTTGGGCCACTTCCTGTCTGATTGTCCAGACCTAGGCGGCCAATCAGCACCCCCCCTTCCCCTGTTGAGGAGATTGGGACTGCTCTCGCGGTTTAGCAGATTTAGGTTTAGCAGATTTTGGCTTAGTGGGTGGAGCTTCTGTGCCTTTGAGCTCCAAACGCGGCTCGGTGTCGGGAGCTAGGTGCATGACGCGGTGATGTGCATCAGGCTTTTGGGGCTTTCCGCCGGCTTCCCAAGCCTGTTGAGCGTATCTCCTAATCTCCTGAGTTGTCAGTTTTTTCATCCGACAATACATTGAGACTTCGGATCGAACACACTCGTGCAGGTTGTGAATGAACAGGGATCTGAAGGCAGGGTCTTCCTCGAGCCCAGGACCGTTTCGACCTTGGAAATAAGCACTTTTTAGTCGGCGATAATACTCTCTGGGGGGTTCGTTTCTCCCGTGTTTGATGGAGAAGGCCCCCATTGTAGCTGACGCGGAGTCTGAATACGTGGCGTATTCATCCCTCAACGCTCGGCAGAGCGAGGAGTACCGATCTCGAATGTCAGGTGGTAGAGTTTCCATGAAACCATGCACCGTTCTAGATGTGGTTTTCCAAATTAGCTTGAGCTTTTCCCTTGAAGAGGGTGCTGGAAGATCAAGCAGACAACGTTCTATCTCCCTGAGATAATCGTCGACATTGGATTCACCGGTGTTAGGATCAAAGCGTTCTATGTCTTTAGCTAGCGATTCAATTTGACGTACACGGAGCCCTGACTCACGGTACGGCGCGTCATCCTCTGACTCTGACCCACGGTCTGTCTCAGAGGGTGCTGGATATCGCTGGTGTGCTCTGGGCTCCCAATGTTGACTCCTGGGGCCCAAATCAGGGTTTGGCATGCTGTGGCGGGCTGCTGGCACGTCACGTGGGTGTCCTGGGAGGTCCTCCTCCCGGGGCACGTCTGCGTAGTGCAGCCTGCGTCTTTCAACTGGGGCTTCTGCGTAATACGCTCTGTCCGGGTACGGACTGGCGTATGATGCTTTGTCCTGCAGCTGGTTGCTGGCATGCCAAATACCGGAGTAGCTAGGATGGGTGGATGGTGGAGGTGCAGGTTGGGCTTGTGCATAACCCCAGCCGGCACCTTGCACCCTTCGTGGACTGGGGGAGCGGTCTAAATAGAGGTGCCGCTCAGCTGGTCGACTTCTCATAGATTGAGAAGGCCGTGAAGATGAGGGTGGTGGTCCAACCTGGGGTTCGAGGGCGAACTGCCCTCGGCCCCTAGGTGGTCCTGAATGCCCTAGAGTGTGTGTAGGGAACGGGGCCGAAGGTTGGGACAGATAAGCTTCATCTCTCCCCTGCGGCGTGCGTCCGTCCAGAGAGTCACGGTGTTTCCCCCCTTCCCACTGTCTGTTGTCATCAGCAGAGGGGGGCGGGGTCTTCTCCCTATCTTCCCCAGAATCGGTGCTGTCTTCCTCCTCGTCATCCTTCTGCCTTCCATTTTGCTGCCTTTCAGCTAGCATGCTCTGGAGCTTCATGATCTCTCGATCATGTTGGAGTTCTCTCTGATAGAGGATCAGGCTAACTTAGCTAAGTGAACCTGGATTGGTTTTGTACCATCCGGGTTTTCTATTTGATCAATTACAGCTTCTAGCTCGACGCTACGCTGTTCTTCAGTGAAATCCCTAGAAGGGTAGTCGGGTTCTCGAGCAACCGCGACCAGTTTGGACAATATTTGTCCAGAAAGTAGGCCAGGTTCATAGTCGTGGGCCGCAGCGCCACCTGGTTGCTGGGAGTTGGTCAGTTCACTACTCTGTCCCTCCATTTAACAACCGAACCAAAAATAGCCTAGTAGAGCTTCTGCAGATAGCTCAAGCTGCACCTTTTGGGCAGCAACTGCTAGCTTTGTAGCAGAAAAACACTAAATTACCTTTGTGCGCACAGGTTTTAGCGTTTTAAGATTGCACGGAATGCCGTGACTGACGCTTAAAATACTATTCCTTTCAGTATTTTAGCAAAAGCTGGTGCGTTGCCGTAGCAACGTCTTACAACACTTGCAGTGTTAAATATGCTAGTTATTCCTTCAGAATATTAGCAAACAGGGTGTTATCAGTCTTTGAGTGAAGGTTTCAGTTAGTTATAATAGCCACTGTGAGTTAAAGTCGCTAAATTAGCAGTTAATTTTAGCCTAAAAGGGTTAGTCAGAATCACTTACATACTGCACCTTTAATGAGGAACTGAATTTTAACCTAAAAGGTTAGCCAGAATTAATTACATGTTGCACCTTTAAGGAAAAACTGAATTTTAACCTAAAAGGTTAGCCAGAATTAATTTACACGTTGCACCTTTAAAGAAGCACTGAGTTACTGGTGAGAGTTCGATGCAGCTTCCTGCTCAGCGAAATCAGCACCACTCTGTTGCTGGTTCAAGGCTGAACAACTGATTATTTTTAATTCAAGCTCTTTGGATTTATTTGTTTGTTTGTGCCGGATAGAAATCTCTGTGTATCCAAGCCTCACACGGGGCACCAATTAATGTTGGGGTTATTAGGAGCGAACAATTCGTAAGCTTTAACTTACTTTTGGATTCTTCAATAAATTCTGTAAATATGGGAATATTTACTGATTTATTAATTAATTAAGATATTCTTAGATATACGGGGCACCATTCCCCTTTAACCGGGGAAAATTGAATCCAAAACTCTTATCAGTCTTTCTTGAAGTTCATAGAATCCTCGGAGCAGAGACTTCTCTTCGACACAACAAAGCTACTGGAGACGAAAATCTGAATTTTATAACGTTTAATTAACAATTTGTCAAATGAATAAACAGTGGCATAAATGAATAATAACCATGTGATATAATAAAAGGATGTATATTCAAAATAATGTTCAAGGCGTTTTGTGTGTATGTGTGTGTGTGTTTCTAAAATGGAGTCTGTATGCAAGATGGCTGACCCCTTTGTCTGGCTAAAGTGTGAGTGGCAACTTGCACTTTAACTTCCAAGGCACTTAGAATCATCAGTAACTTAACCTTAAATTCACTCAAAACATTTCAAAGGATCATGAAACAACACAAAGGATTAATCACGAATAATATCTTTTAGTTTAACCACGTGGCCAAGCAGAAAACATTTAAAGATACCAAACAATGATCAATAAGCAGTTCATTTATTCAAAATGACCCGGCGGACGTGTTTTGGGAACGAAAGAGGAAAACACGAAGCTACTTTTTAAGCAATAGCGGGGTTTTATTGCTTATTCTGGACTATAGAGGAAACGGGAGAAGAAAAGGAGAGAGAGAAATGAGTTTTCTGATCACCAGAACAGTGAAGCGTCCCTCACTGTTTTGATTTGACGGTTCTCCGTGTTTCTCCGCAGTTTGGCGTCATCCATCGGTTTGATGCTTTCTCCGTTGTTTACCTCCACGAGTGTTTCTCCACGGGCTGGACACAAAGAGAAAGAAGTTTCTTTTGTGCTGAGTTTGACAACTTACAGCGTCTCTGAGAGCTGGATGGAGCTCCGCTCGTTCCCAGTCAGGTCCTGATGGAGTTCGAGTGGCTTTGTAGCGGTTTCGTGGCTCAACTTGGGCACTTAGAACTTCCGCGTGCTCAAGTTGTCGGAGCGTTCGACAAGCGTGTCCTTACCGCCAGGTATCCTGGGCAAAAGAACGAGGTTTCTTTGTCTCTGCTGAAGATTTATGGTCTTAGTTCGCGGGAAAAGCTCCACGGCCTCCCGCACATGCGCAGAACGTGTTTCTGGTATTAGGCGGTGACATCATCCCAATGCTTCCGTGTGCAAAGCATCATGGGAAATGAAGTTTCTTGGCGCTGATGTGGTTATTTGCTTTTCAGAGCAATTTAAGCACAGTCATTTTGGAGAAAATCACTGCATAGTAATTTCCTCATGAGGTCAGACCCTCAACAGTCAGAAAAAATGCTCAGGTAGCACGTGGCATTTAAACAATGCCCGATTGGCACTAAGGGGCCTAAAGTGTGCCAAGAAAACATCCCCCACACCATTATACCACCTTCACCATCCTGCACAGTGGTAACAAGGCATGATGGATCGATGCTCTCATTCTGTTTACGCCATATTCTGACTACCATTTGAGTGTCTCAACAGAAATGGAGACTCATCAGACCAGGCAACATTTTTCCAGTCTTCAACTGTCCAATTTTGGTGAGCTGGTGCAAATTGTAGCCTCTTTTTTCTATTTGTAGTGGAGATAAGTGGTACCCGGTGGGCTCTTCTGCTGTTGTAGCCCATCCACTTCAAGGTTTTGCGTGTTGTGGCTTCACAAATGCTTTGCTGCATTCCTCGGTTGTAACGAGTGGTTATTTCAGTCAAAGTTGCTCTTCTATCAGCTTGAATCAGTCGGCCCATTCTCTTCTGACCTCTAGCATCAACAAGGCATTTTTGACCACAGGACTGCCGCATGCTGCACATTTTTCCCTTTTCACACCATTCTTTGTAAACCCTAGAAATGGTTGTGGTTGAAAATCCCAGTAACTGAGCAGATTGTGAGAAACTCAGACCCGTCTGGCACCAACAACCATGCCACGCTCAAACTTGCTTAAATCACCTTTCTTTCCCATTCTGACATTCAGTTTGGAGTTCAGGAGATCGTCTTGACCAAGACCACACCTCTAAATGCATCGAAGCAACTGCCATGTGATTGGTTGATTACATAATTGCATTAAGGAGAAGTTGAACAGGTGTTCCTAATGTAACGGGCAGTCAGCTTGCTCGGTTGTGGGTCTGGCCCTCCATAAATCCCCTCTGAATGGCTGGCCTCTTATCCTGGGCACTTCTGGATGTCTTCTACCAAAACCAACCTTTGACCTTGTCATCAGTGTTTTGATTTTATTTAATCAAATAAACACTAAACACAAAAATTATCTTTTGTAAAGTTTTAAGTCACTTTGTTTAATCCTAATTCTATATTTTAAATATTGGGTTCAAAATCATTGTTAATGTTTTAAAACTAAGCAGCAGTGCTTACAGTCTATACCTTTAATCCTCAACTCTGCCTGTTACTGATGGCTGATGGAGCAAAAACAAGGGAAATGTGTCCAACGCCCTCAACTAACTCTCAAAAAGCCAAACTTCTAGACTGAGGACTAGATCTGTCAGTCTGTAATTTTCCTGGGGGTTAAGAATCCCAGAGTTAGAGGAGGATTTAGATTCTTGTTCCAGAACTCTCTACAGCCAAATGGGATTATTTTGCATGTTTCTGATGGATCACCACATGGTTTCTGTCAAACACGCTGCAAAGAAAAGGAGAAAAATACACTCACACTCCTTAGTTGAGATGTTCTTGCCCAAATGTGGCTCAGATCTTTTTTAATCTTGTGTAGAGGTCAGCAGAGGGATCCAAACAAGCTGACAGGCGGTCAGGAGTGATAAAAGATGATCAGTCTTCTCCTCTGGTCGATCATCTTTATACAGACATTAGGTTCACCTTATGGGTGGCCTCTTAATAATTTCATTCTGAATAATTATGCATTTTTACTAAGTGAAAGCAAACCACAATAGGGAGGAGCATCTTAAGGCTCATGTTTTACACTTTCTGCAGAGAAGCTGAGAGAAGGCAGTAAATCTTCAGGCCTATCCTGTGGGAGTGACAGTGGTGAGGGCCAAAAGGCACCTGGGGTCTCATTTATCAAACATTGTGTAGAATCCTTACTAAAACTGTACTTAAGCTCAGCAAAAAAAAGTACTTACGCCAAGAAGGTTTGTGATCTATCAAACATGGAGTACGCACAGCTGCACGCAATCTCCGCTTCATAAATCAGAAACTATCTAGAAAGGTTCTCATCTGCTTTTTAGTCACATCCCGCCATCACCACGCCCACTTACTGCCATAAATAGTCAATGCAAAGTGCCTTGTGGATCTCATGCATATACATAAGCCGGCTGTTGCAGCGCTCCGCCAATGACATGGCAACCGTAGATCAAAGCAGATCAAGGAAGAGCAATTTCACAGATGCAGAAGTTGAGGTACTTGTGGGTGAAGTGGAGAAATGAAAGGAAATGCTTTTGCAAAACAAATAATGAAAATCCACAGAGTGGCACAGCGTTGCTGAAGCCGTCACTGTTGTGAATTCTTCAGAGAGATCTGTGGCGGATATAAAAAAAATGGTCTGATCGGGACTCAATCCCCAGACTCCCGGGTGAAAGTCATGCGCACTAACCAGTCAGCCAAACAGAGATCTCCCTTTTCCAAGTAACCAAGGTGTACCATCAATTGGGTCACAGTGACAGGACACACACTGTCACAGACGCATGACATTCTGTCTCATTCTGTCCCTCTGCTGATATTCTGCATTCCGTATTCTGCACTTCAGGCTGTGTGCGTGCATGTGTGTGTGTGTGTGTGGGGTGGGTAGGGGGGGTCTTGTTCTGTGTGAAAAAGAAGCAGTACAAGTGATAATGCTGCAGGAATTCATAATTGTATCTTCTCAGCAGCAGCACTGCAGGTGCTCTCCATGTCCAACATGTGTGTAAGCCAGGTCCTTAGTCAACTTAAAGTTGCAAACATTTTTCCGCTAAGTTTTCTTTCAAAAATCCCAAAGTTTGCGTAGGAAGTTGCTTACGCAGTTTTCCGACCCCGTTTTGTGCGTAAGCAAGCTTGATAAATGAGGTCTCAGCTCTCTGTTTTGTCAGGTGTCTGGCTTTCCTCCTGAGCTCAGGCTTTTGTTGACACTGGTAACTTCTCCTTTTGGTGATTTACATGTGTCTCTAACACAACTTCAGTGGCACAACGAAAAAAAAACCTACTTTATAAATATAAAAGACATTTTTCTCACTTTGAGTACAAATAAACAAACGGTGTGTGGATATCTGTGTATGTCCATCTGTAATATAACACAGACTCAGTAGCACAGAGCGAATCTTCTCGCAACACCTAGTAATCCTTTAGGTGAGTGTATATGCAGATGCAAACACAAATGAGGTGCAGCAGGCAGATGCAGCATCTGATTGGCTACAGATGGACACAGCAAGGCCACCAGTTACAGAGAGAAAGCAAAGAGTATTTCTCAGACTGATCTGCAGGTCTTAATGGATAAAAAACAAAGTTAATTCCAAAATCAAAACATATGCTGCTGCTTACTGATCAGTATACAGCTTTAAAAAGCAAACAAACAAGGATTTTTCCTTTCACATACGTACTCTTCACCAGAGACTCCACCCCAAGAGGAAGCTCATTGTCTTCTCCTTTGCATTTTGTTCTTGATTAATCTGCCTTCTTTTTGTGACGGTAAAAGTCCTGCAGCAGCTTTACTTTCGTGCTGTTTTCTTTGAGACACAAATACCAGTAAATCTCAGGGGATGGTAAATTTTCCAGCTAATTGCTTGATGCAAGCAACAGTTCTTTAGAGAATCAGATACTGTTTGCAACATAGGCGTCATTTTAACCGGGGACGTCGGGGACATGTCCCCGGCAAAATTTGTGATTGGCAGCTGTGTCCCCCCACTTTCAAAAACGCCTGCTGATGAGGATTTTTGTTTTACCAGCTCAGATCTTATACCAGGGGTCGGCAACCTATTCCCATCAAAGAGCCATTATTACCCGTTTCCCACGGTAATTCTGGACGGACCTTAATAAGCAGTGACTTAAGTGAAGCAGGCAGGTCGCGCCAGAAAATTTAGTTTAAAAAGACGTCATAAATGTGTTCCCCCGTCCTTTTTATTTATAAAATATGAAGTAAAAACTCACAATTTAATTTTCAATTATTTGTCATTAATATGTAGTCTACACCCGTGCGTTAAGTGGACCATCTTCCAGTAAACGCAAAGCATCCAGCCCATCTCTCCAAATGCGTAAAATGTGCATCAGCCGCTAGTTAGTCAGTTCATCCAGTTAAAATCCTTTACCTCAGAACCCTCCCCAGTCAAGTCAGGTGTGCCCCAGGGCTCTGTCCTGGGGCCCCTCCTCTTCATAGTATATCTCCTCCCTATCGGCAAAATCTTCCGCAAATTCAATATCCAGTTTCACTGCTTTGCAGATGACACCCAGCTCTACATTTCCAGTAAGCCCAACTCAACTCTCCCACCATCCTCCCTTACACTCTGCCTCTCTGAAATCAAATCATGGTTCACCTCTAATTTCCTCAAACTCAACGGCAATAAAACTGAACTTCTTCTAGTTGGCACTAACTCCACCCTCTCAACATCTGACAGCTTTTCTTTAACTATTGACAGTGCCACAGTCTCCCCCTCACCTCATGTCAAGAGTCTGGGTGTCATTCTCGACAGCTCCCTTTCTTTTCAGGCTCACATTAATAACTTAATTCGGTCAGCATACTTCCATCTACGTTCCATAAACCGTCTTCGTCCCTCACTGACCCCTCACACTGCCGCCATTCTCGTCCACAGCCTCGTCACCTCCCGTCTCGACTATTGCAATTCACTTCTTTATGGTCTCCCCAACAAACTCCTTCATAAACTGCAACTGGTCCAGAATTCAGCAGCCCGTATTATCACCAGAACCCCTTCCTTTCACCACATCACGCCGGTTCTCCAGCAGCTCCACTGGCTCCCAGTTAAATTCAGGCCCATCTTCAAAATTCTCCTCCATACCTTCAAAGCAATCCACAACCTCTCTCCTCCATATATCTCAGACCTTATAAGTATTCACACCCCGTCCCGTTCACTCAGATCTTCTTCTTCCATCCATCTTGCGGTTCCTTCTGCCCGTCTCGCTACCATGGGGAGCAGAGCTTTCAGCCGCTCTGCTCCTCGACTCTGGAACTCACTTCCCCCAGACATCAGGAACATCGACAGTTTTACCCTTTTCCAATCAAAACTCAAAACACACATGTTTAAATCTGCCTACAACCTCTGATTTTATTGAAATGTTTCTCTCTGTTTTTTCTTCTTTGGGTTTTATTATTGTTTTATTGTATTTTATTACGTGTGTTGTGTAAAGTGACCTTGGGTGTCCTGAAAGGCGCTTTGAAATAAAATGTATTATTATTATTATTATAGTTAGGCACGCCGCGCGCACCATCAGCTACGTCATCCCAGACAAGAGCAGAGCAAATAGAGAAGAATAGAGGATAATTCTGTCTGGATGTGGATTGAGATTACATTTTACAGCAGCCTGATCATCATTTAAATACATAAACCATCACCTGTCTTCTAGTCCACGCTATCAGCATTATTTTAATTGGTGTGTGTGTGTGTGTGTGTGTGTGTGTGTGTGTGTGTGTGTGTGTGTGTGTGTGTGTGTGTGTGTGAGTGTGTGTGAGTGTGTGTGTGTGTGTGTGTTTTCCACTTCCAACACTGGTCTAACCAACCAGACCAGCGTGTCCAGTAACATATTAATGTTACAATTAAACAGTTTCACTTCATGTAGGCTAGGAACGTTTCACCTGCCGTGGCCCGGTCGCTTCTGCTCCACATAAACTTTGTGCGTGATCAAATGTCTCTACGCGTCATGCGTCTCCATATTAGAGACGGGAACAAGCGCTGTTCAGCCAAAGTTTCATAATTTCATAAAAAGAACATTTTTCCAAGTGACACATCCCTCAGAGAGACCGGGTTTCCAGACTGTTTCAGTGGGAGGAAATCTTATCGCATGCACCGGTTCTGAGCTGCGCTGGAACCCCAGATCTTCAGCTCACTGTCCACCGTGGGCGCTCCGAGCCGCGCTGAACATAGTGTCCAGTATAAAGCTCTGATGTTCTGATGGGAATATTTTACCTCCGCGATGTGCGTTAACGATTAAAATGTCAGCTCATCCATGCGCATCAGTGTGCGTCGGGGTAATTCTTTCAAAACAAGCAACATCCTTGAGTTTATCCATCAAAATAAACAGTCAAATGAAACGAGGGCCCGGGCGCGATTCGATCCCCAGACTCCCAGGTGAGAGTCATACGCTCTAACCAGTCAGCCAAACGGACAACCCCTTGGCCAAGTAGCCAGGGCGCATTATCTATCGGGACACTCACACTGCCAAACCTGATTATGAAACTTTGGCTGAATAGTGCTTGTTCCTGTCTCCAATGTGGCGACGCATCCAGTAACCTGTCTGAGGAGAAGCCCAGAATCTCACATCCTTCAGCTCAGGAAGCGCATATGATTACGCACAAGCGTGATGCGTCAACCCGGTCTCACAGTAAGACCAGTTTGGACCTGTTCAGGTTTACGCAGACAATCTTTACATTTGGAATTGGCATACAGGTGTAAAATTAATGCAGTAAAATATAAAGCATTTTCTTTAAATATCCATTCATTATTTTACAAGCACAGAGAGCAGCATCAGATGGATGGAAGAGCCGCATGCGTCTCCAGAGCCGCGTATTGCCAACCCCTGTGCTAGCCTACTTTACTGTCCCCAGCAATTTTTAAACCCCACTCAAGTGTATGGTTATTGTCCCCAGCAATTCTGAAAACAAACTGACGCCCTTGGTTTGCAACATTTGTCAGCTGGAACAACCTCAGTATTTGCCCATTCATTGTACTTCTGGTTGCTGCCAATCACTAACTTCTCCTTACCTTATTCTTTACGGAGTCCTGTGCTTTCCCCACACATACCTAGTACATGTCCTACGCCTGTAGTCCTCATGAGACATTTTGTTAGTTTTTTCACTTGTTCATTGGTCTAAACCTATCCATTGGGGTCAAGTAGGAGTTTTTTTTTCCCTTTCTCTTTTAACTTCTTCCTTTACATTCCTGGGAACTCTGAGAAATAAAGGTTCGGGACCCCTGGTGTACTTTACATTTTCAATCCAACAACTGATTGGATGTTTTCTCACATGTTTGCAATTGAAGATTTAGCATTTGCAATGTGAGCTTTAACTATCTGAGCTACAAAAGAACTGGTTGCTGTTCAGCTCATTCACTTTTAAGATTGGTCAGTTTTTGTCCTTAAAGAGTAACTAAACCCCAAAATTACTTTTATTTTTTTGCTTATAAATTGTAGTACT
Source organism: Nothobranchius furzeri (assembly GCF_043380555.1). NCBI lineage: Eukaryota > Metazoa > Chordata > Actinopteri > Cyprinodontiformes > Nothobranchiidae > Nothobranchius > Nothobranchius furzeri. Next base: position 110,363,728 of record NC_091741.1, read on the forward strand.
GGATCTTTACAAATGCAAACTTTCTGTTTCTGTGCATTTTTTTTTGACATGTTTGTGTAAACTTGATTAAATCAAGAATCTAGGTTTAAAAATGTCAGTGCTGTGCCCTGTGGGTTGAACGGTGGCTACTGCATTTTAAACTTGCGACTGGCTGGAGCTGGTACAATTTCACATCATTGGTACAGTCTCCGCCCACTCCCCCTCCCTCCCAGGATGGAAATTCCCGACACTTGGCCGTGACTCCTGGCAACGCCCACTTTCATAGCATTTTTCAAATATTGACAGGGGTGGAGTTACGTTTTCTGATGGTGTGCAGTCCCTCTTTAAAGCTGCTTTAGTGAATCTACAGAACAAGCTAGTTTTGAACGCAGACTCGGTCACGAAACATTCACGCCACCCCTCAAGTATCTTACCTGAGAGGTTTCTGCCAGAACCAAAAACCCACGATGCCGGACAAAACGAGATAGCGCTAAACGCCCAGTCACCATTTTCTAGGTCCAAACATCTTTTGTTGTTTGTGATTTATATGGTGATTTTCTTTTTGAGACTGGTAGTTTGTCCTGAAGTTGAAGTAGTAGCAGTCGGCTGTTTCTCCTTCTCTGATATTATTGAGCGGAGAACCATTCACACCAGCACTGTTCTGTTGCGAAATACAAGACTGTGTGATGAGTGGAGGACCAAGGGAAGTGTGGCAGCCCAACACATTCTCACACCCTAAGAGTCGAAAAATGACGCGGTGTGACCAAGCGTTTGTTTCCGACGCGTTGGGAGCCCCTGCATGTCGGGAGGCAACGCACTGTGCCAGAGCGTCGGTATCCATCCCTTACGGTAAAACGGAGATTTTACGGACATGTCCCCTCTAACCTCTAGTGATTTAACCTTCCCCTTACCCCCATCCTAACCTCAACCCTGTATGTCAGTCTAAATTTTCCGTTTAGCGTGTTTGAGAGGAATGATGAAACGTGAAACAGAGCTTTGCATGTGCAAGCTGGTGGGGTAGGTTGGGGTTGAGGGGCAGGTTAAACAGTAAGAGGGTAAAGGTCACAATTCAGTAAAATGTCCGTTTTACCGCGGATGTCAGATACTGACACTCTGGAACAGCGCGTCGCCTCCCGATGCGCAGGGAGCCACTGCGGAAACAAATGCTTGGTCACACCGCCTCATTTTTCGACTCTTAATGTGTGAGAAGGTACTGGGCAGCCGGATGGTCCAATAGTTGATTTTGGAGGTTTTTAGCTAAACGTGAGAGAAGCACTGCATTCATTTCTTAAATTTCCACAATGTATTTATAGCGATGTAAACAATGTTAGAACATTAAGAGGCATGAAAAGATTTTTGGGCTAATTTATTTTCCAAATTTACCAATGTAGCTTTAACACCTGCAATTTTTTGTCCATCAGAGTAGCTTCTCTCAGAAATACTGCTTAAGAAGGTTCTCCAACTTTACCACATGCTCACACACACACGCACACACACACTGCACTTAACAAGTGTGTGTATTTCGGCATTGAAACAATACGGCTGTGTGATGTGTTAGCCGATTAGCACTCACTGTCTTATTTCACTTACCTGAACGTACCGCACACAGCCTCCAGGATGTTTATGTGACTGCAGAAAACATAAACAAACACTCAGAGAGACCCAAAAGGCAGGATCTGGCCACCCAGCAGCACTAACCTGTTTAGCTAAACATTAATTTGAGCTAAATGCTGACAAACACACCAATATGAGGCAGAGCTTATCACGCACATTCATTCACTCATCCAGTATGTACATTAGTTTTTTTTAACACACATGTACAATAAAATACAGCATAGCACAGCAAAAACACGCAAACACAGATTCTGGAGAGAAAAACCAATTTAAATGCTAAATAAGCAGTCTCTCCCTTTTAGGGCAAAGTCATTATACTTCCAATCTCATAAGCAATGCCTCACAAGTGGATTTGCACATGTAGAACTTAATTACAAGCATCCTGGCTTTGCTCTGTGTGCAGTATTCATGGGTGTCTGTCGAGAAAGGTGCAAACGATTACCTCCCCACTGTGTGACAGAGACAGGGGGTCATAATGTACAATTTGAGGGTGTCCTCTTGTGAGAGCGTATAATAAACATATTCAGTGTGTCTGTGATAAATCTTCCCTGCATATTTTGTGTGTAGCACTGGAGTGTCAATAGAGCAGATCTTTAAAGAAATGAGAAGAAATCTCTGAGAAAATCAACAATGTGTGTTTGTGTGGGTGTGCAGGTACGAGGGTTGCAGAAAGAAGCTGTAAGGAAAAGCAGGTAACTCAGTTAAACGAGATGAGTTTATGGGGATGTGTAGATTAGCTTTATTTAGATTTTACAGTGTACAATTATGGTAAAAGTCCTGTTTTGGATGTAGATTTTACACTTGAATGGAGGAAGAAGTAACAACACTTTTATGTGCCTCTCAGGATAAAAATCATGAGGCACTTCTCATTAATGAAAAATTTTATTAAATAAAAAATGTAGAACTATCATGAAGTTGGGAGAAGAAAAAAATTGTAATAAAAATTGTGAAGAATAGGAAAGAGAAAGTTAATAAGAAAAAGGTAATCGGATCCCGTTAAAGACAAAATTGGTAGAAATAGCTGCACGAGAAGGTAATGATGTGGAGTCAACTGAAGCTCACACTAAAGCCTGAACAGGTGAGTCTTCAGCTGCTTTTCAAAGGAGTCCACTGATCTCAGGCTTAGGGAGAGTGAGATCCAGAGTCTGGGGGCCACAGCAGCAAATGATCTGTCACTGTTGGTCTTTAGCCTGGTGCTGCACAACCAGTAGGCTTTGGGCACTGGACCTCAAGGACCTACAGGAGGTTTAGGGACTGAGAAAATCAGCAATTTATGATGGTGCTTGTCCATGTAAGGCCCTAGAGACCAGAACCAGGATCTTGAAATGAACCCTGAAGTTGACTGGCAGCCAGTGAAGCTGGAGGAGAAGCGGGGTGATGTGGGTGTGTTTGGAGGACTTGGTCAGAAGCCGAGCACAGGCGTTCTGAACCACCTGCAGACGGTTCAGGGAGGTTCTGCTCAGACACGTGAAAAGAGAGTTACATTAGTCTAAGCGTGAGGAGATGAAGGTGTGGATAACTGTCTCAAGTTCAGAGCGGGACAGAATGGGACTCAGCTTAGCAATGTTCCTGAGATGGAAGAAGGAAGAGCGAACAAGAGAACTGGCATGAGAATCCAGGGTGAGAGCTGGGTCAAAGGTCACGCCAAGATTCCTGATGGAAGGTTTGGTGTGAGAAGTAAGCTGACCAAGAGAGTCTCTGACTTTGGGAACCAGCTTGTCTGGGGCACAGATGAGGATCTCAGTCTTATCTTCATTCAGCTGAAGAAAATTCCCAGCCATCCAGGTTTTGATAGTCTAAGCAGGTGTGTAACAGCTGCAGCTTAGACATCTCATGGGGCTTAAAGGAGATGTACAGTTGGATGTCATCTGCATAAAGATGGTAGGAGATTCCTTTGAAGGAGCTCAGGATGTGCTGAAGAGGAAGCAGATAGAGGAGGAAGAGCAGGTGGAACACCATGGGTAAGAGAGGTGGTGGAGGACCTAAACTTGGAGACGACCACTGAAATGGAGCACTCAGAGAGATAAGAGGAGAACCACTCCAGAGCAGATCCTGATATGCCTACCCAGTCTCTCAGCCTCTCCAGTAGCAGGTGATGGTCAACAGTGTCAAAGGCTGCAGTCAGGTCCAGCAGAACCAGAACAGAACAGTCCCCTGCATCACTGTGAGTCAGAAGGTCATTAGAGACCCTAAGAAGAGCTGTTTCAGTAGAATGAGCTCTACGAAAACCTGACTGGAAGCTATCATAGATGATATGTTCATCAAGAGCAGCTGTGAGTTGTTTAGCCAAAACCTTTTCCAAGATCTTGGAGATGAATGGAAGTTTAGAGATGGGTCTGAAGCTGCTATGGAGAGAGGCGTCAAGACTCGGTTTGTTAAGAAGCGGGTGAATTACAGCAATCTTAAAGTAAGCAGGGACCTGACCAGAAACCAGAGAAGCATTAATTGTAGAGAGCACGCTGGGACCGATGGACTGAAAAGCACTTTTAAACAAAGATGAGGGTAAGATGTGGAGGGGGCATGCAGAGGTCTTCATAGAGTTAACTAGTTTGGTTAACTCAGGCAAAGAAACAGGAGCAAAGCTATCTAGGATGATGGGCCTGGTTGGAGTCGGGAGAGGCAGCGAGAAGGCTGAAGGAGAGATACTAGATCTAACCTTATTCACTTTGTCCACAAAGAAAGACAGAAAGTTCTCACAGTCTGCAACAGAGTGGATGGAGGCTGTAGGAGAGGCAGGAGAGACGATGCTGCTGATGGTGTTAAACAGCACTTTGGGGTTCCCTTTGCTCTGGGACACCAGGTTGGAGAAATAGGAAACCCTAGCGTCTCTGACTGCAGAGTTAAAGGATGTCAGAAGATCCTTTAGGTGAAGCAGATGGACGTGGAGATGGGTTTTCTTCCATAAACGCTCAATTTTTCTGCATTGGCGCTTCAGGCTGTCAGTAAACCAGGGAGTAGGGTTCACTGCAGGAACTGATCTGGTTCTGACAGGACAGATGTTGTCCAGAATGGAGAGGCAGTGCTCGTTAAACTGAGAAGTTAAGGAATCTGGGTCGGTATCAGAAGAACAGGGTGGATCAAAAGCAGCAGAAACATTGCTAGCTGTGCTCTCATTAAGAAAATGAGAACTAACCATACGGCGAGCAGGAGGTGGGGACGCAGAAACTGACAAGTTAAAGAAAATGCAATGGTGATCTGAAATATAAACGTCCTCAGGACAAACACTGTCAGCATTTAGACTCAGGGTAAAAACAAGGTCTAGAGTGTGCCCCTGGTGTGTGTGGGGCCAGAAACATGCTGGGTAAAGCTGAAGGAGTCCATAAGGCTGGAGAAATTCATGGCAAAGAGATCGGAGGGATCATCAACGTGGATGTTAAAGTCACCAACAATCACCAGTCTGGACAGCTTCACAGTGGAGGATAGAAAGTCACTAAACTCCTGAAGGAAAGAACTGTTTGGACCAGGTGGACGATAGACCACAGCACAGTAGAACGGGTCCTTACGCCCGACTTTAATCAGCTGCAGTTCAAAGGAAGCAAAGTGACCAGAGGTTGTAGAGCTACATGGATGATGGTCTCTGAAAACAACAGCTAGGCCTCCACCACGACCAGAACCCCAGGGCTGGCTAAGAAAGGAATAACCACTCGGGCAAAGTTCAATCAGAGCAGAATAATCAGATGTTTGCTGCCAAACTTCAGTCAGAAACAGAAAATCCAGGTTTTTAGAGAGAATTACATCATTGAGCAGCAAGGTCTTATTGTTAACAGAGCGGGAATTTAATAGAGCCATGCTGAGTGAGGTGGAGGAATCAGAAACTACAGAAACAGCTGGAGTTAGTGGACATAAATTAGCGGGGTTAGATCCACGGTGTTTATAAAAACCACTTATGGAGGGAACAGGAGGAGAAACCACTGAGGAATGAGGATAAACCTACCTTAACAAACTTGGACGGATGAACCGCATCCCAACGCGGCCTGGCGGGAACACGGAAGTGGCGCTCAGGTCACCAAACAAAGGACAAGATGCTAGAAGATCGCGCTGATGTTTACTAGATAAACCAGGCTTTAAGATAAGTCTTATTCTCACCTGGATTCCTGCTCGTTTACCTCTTTTCCTCCGACGTTTTCCCGGGACCGGCTAAACATCACTGGAGACGCCCTGGTTGGAATCATCGTTTGGCCACATCCGGGCCAGCACGCAACTCAGATAAACAAACAGGAAGGTACGTCCTCAGTGCGTCTTTGGCGATCGTGAACGAACTGAAGGACAAAAGAGTCTGGCGATCATTGTGATGGTAGCAGAGACACTACTGAAGAGGATCGCAGGCAGGAGCAAGGTGAAAAAGAGGAGGTTAGTGGAGCAAAGTTTGAAAATGTGGCCGGTGACCACGGCTAAGCCAAGCACAGGCGCCATCTTGTTACCTGTGACACCAGGTTGAAGAAATAGGCAGCCCTTGTGTCTTTGACTGCAGAGTTAAAGGATGTCAGAAGATGCTGGTTTTCTTCCACAAGCGCTACATTTTTCTGCATTGGCGCTTCAGGATGCGAATTCTGTCATTAAGCCAGTGAGTAGGGTTGATTGCTGGAACTGATCTGGTTTTTACAGGACAGAGTAGTTAAGAAATCAAGGTCATTATCAGAAGAACAAAGTGGATTAAATACATCCTTTCCAGGTTCAAAAATTCCACCGAGTCATTATTTATTAATTAAAATAAAATAGACACCTTGTGCTTGAAAATCTAAGGCATGGTTTGCACGGTAGGATAATCGTGTAGACATTTGAGCCGCCTCTTCCCTCCCATAATCTTAAAGACCAAGTTCACTTTTTTTCAACACATTTGCAGTGGTCTAAATGAATGCCTTGTGAGTTGGTCTCTGTGGGAAAAAAAGCTCTGGCGCTCCTGTTTCAGGAAGTATGCATGTGGTGTGTTAAGAGTGCCCTGGTCTACATGTTGGATCTAGATCTGACATTTGAGGCACTTCCCGTTGAAGGTGGCATGCAGCCAATCACAAAGCGAGGTGATGGCAGCACATTCCTTCCTCCGCCATGTTTGTTTACTCCAAAGTCGAGTTTCATTTCAGAGGTTTTGTGAGATTTCCCGTCTAATCGGCGAATGTTTGTGTTTGAAATCGGCTCAGTGTTGATCTGTGTGACCAAATTTTTATATCTGTGATTTTTATGGGTGTCTGGTCTCTCATGTTTAAACAATTGACAATTTAAAACTCATCCTGTGTGAGCTGGATCTTAGTCCACCTCGGGATCCAAAAGCTTGTCAAACTTCTGTTAGCAACAAGAACTCTCAGTAGATGACCGCAGTGACTGTATCAGTTGGTTCTAGGACTGGTGCTGAACCCTTACATCTGTTAGTTTTCAGTAGTTCTATGTAGATCTGCTGCTCTGGGTCGTGGTTCTGCTTTATGACCAAGTCTGGTCCAAGCTCCAGCTGTCAGACGGATGGACTCGCATTAGACTCTAGAAGACTTTGGTCTTCAGAGGGGTTCATGCGGGAGCCCAAGCCATCAGCCCTCCACCACCGTGCTGCCAGCTGCTATCAGCTGTTTGCTTTTCTCAAACATGGAGCTGTGCATTATGGGTAATCATCTCTTCTTTGGTCATATCTGGGTAAAGAACATTGCTCCAGAAGCTTACTTTAGTTTTTCTGCCATGTTTTATTTAGAGAGAAGATATTTTACTCTTCAACCCTGCCAAAGACACCAAACGCCTTCAGTCCCTTTTCCATATATGGCTTGATGAGCTTTAACCTTTCACATGCTAACTGAGACTGGTAAAGTATGTGATGGAGTACTTTAGTCAACTCTCTCTGACCTCAGGGTGAATCTTGGACGTCCAGCTCTGAAAAGACTGGCAGCTGTCCTAAATGCTTTCTGCTTGTGCAGATACAACATCCCATAGATAACAAGGAGGTGGACATTCTGTTTCACTCTGACTGTATTTGAGTGGGACTAATTTTAGTTGGTTAAGTTTGAGTAAAAGTGAAGGATAACATTTTGTTGTTTCATTTTATTGTGTGTGAGAATCTGAGCGTAGCTCCCACTGGGGTTATAGCCAAGGCAGTCCTCCTCACAGTGGCGTTGTTATTGAAATGAAACATAATGTCAACTTGTGTCCTGAAGCTCATCTACTTTACTCTCGCTCTGGGATTTAGCCTTGTGAAACGCAACAGTTGTTCTGTTTTCCTCTGCCTCTGTTTATTTCGCCGAGCCTCTAGTGTAAAATGAGTTGGCGCTTTTCCCTCCCGAAGAGGAGGGAGCTTTAGGAATGGATTACCTAATGGGTTTTACTCTGCTGCACAGTCCTTACTCTTGTCATAAAGTGAAAATTGCACCATTTGACACTTTCAAAATTAAGGCCAGTCAAATGAGTCGTGGATTTTCTTCAACTCAGACAGAAGAAATGGTCACAGGGCAGACCAGTAGGAACTAGAACGTATATTGTTGATAGTATTTATTATATTTTGTTCCTGGAGGGTTTTCCTAAACAGATTAGATAAATAAGTCAACAAAGGTGTTCGTATAAAAGAATTGCAGCATAAATCTCCTTAGAAAATTAAAGCCCAATAGTTTTGGAGGACATTTTTCACTCACAGCCTTACAAATCTGAATTTAAACTATGATTCAATGGTGTGCTAGCTGATTAGTATGTCACTCAGCTACCAACACAACAAAGTTTAGTTCAAAATCTGTACAATGCACTAAACTTCAACTGGTTAAAGGAGCAATATGTAGGAACTTAACAGTGAAATAATCACAAAATAATCAGATGTCTCTATCATGTTGGAAATAAGGTTATACTCAAACAAATTTCATTCTAAGCCTGCTGGAGAGTTGTCAGTTGTTTTCCTTTAAAAAGGTAAATGAAAAATATGTAGTTTTACTTTACAATCAGTGAGTTTGTGAGGTTGCCAAGTCTACGTCGAGCTAATGTTGCAGCGCCGGCATTTGTAATTCAACACCGACAGGCAAAAAGCTCCAACCGGAGTGGTCCAGAAGTTATTTTTTGTACTCCCTAAGAAGCCACAACAACTTTTTGTTTTACTCTATCGGGTGAAAAAGGCTAAAGGCTAACACTGAGCTAACAATGCTAACAGCAAATTAGAAGCAACTAGGCTGCCTTAAAAATATCACAAGCTAAAACTCATTACAATGAAATGTGTGTGAGAAGACAATGAGTCAATCGTGGCATTTTTTTTTCCTTTAAAGGTGTGGTTTACTTGTTTATTCAATAGGTTTGCAGTGTTTTCTAGAGTAAATCAATGCATTAAGAGTCATTTAAAAAAAGCTGAGATGCTCCTGCTCTGAGATGCAGAAGTTTGCTGGAGCAGAGGTGGGCTGGAAAGAGCAGGATTACTCATTATGCACACACCTTGCTTCTGATTGGATAACAGAACGCGTTCAGCCATGTTGCAAAGTCACCATCTCCAAGACACTCCTTTCTCTCTCTCTCTGTCCTTGCTGCCAAAAAAGAAAAGCTTTCCTGTGGACAGGTGAAGGCCAAGATTGTCACGTTGTGGTGGTGTGGACCCAAAATGCAGTACCCAGGACGGCAGGGGTGAAGATATAAGTAAAAAGTCTTTATTTCGAAGAAGAGCCAAAAAACCAAGTAATCCAAGCTGCTAACAAAAATCCAAAAACCAAAAAAAAAAAAAAAAAAAAAAAAAAAAACAACCAGATAAATATCTGGGGATCAAAAACTCTAGAATAAACACAGAGGGACAAAACTGACAGAACTAACAAACGTTAATGGACTGACACAAGACAGAGACAAGACCGGGCTTATATAGACTGGGAAGATGAGGGAGATGAATTGCAGGTGTGTGGAGAGGAACAGGTGAATACGATTACCAAATCAGGGAGGAGGAAGAAAAAGCTGAAAAGCTGTAACAAAGGAAAATGGCCTAAGGGAAAAACAAAGACCAGAAAGCATGAACATAACTAAATACTAAGGGGAAGCTGACACTAAAGGAAGACACAACAGAAGGAAATTACAGGGGCGTGGCTAAGAGGGTACCAAGAGAGCACAGGACCTGGGAGGGAAATGTCAGAGGGAAGGGTTCACAAAACACACACACATACACACACCTACACATTCACACCGAACTGGGCAACATACGCACACACACACACAAGCACACACACACACACACACACACACACACACACACACACACACACACACACACACACACACACACACACACACACACACACACACACACACACACACACAGACTGAAACACACACACACACACCTATACATTCACACATATATATTGGCTGGGGGGGGGGGGGGGGGGGGGGGGCAAGAGGCTGGAGCTGCAACTTGGGGCACAGAGGATAACTAAATGAACACTGGACCTGAGGGGATGATAAAAAGGTCTACAAACAGAAGACACCACATAGAGACGCAGACAGAGGACACATGAGGGTGCTTTGAAACACAAAAGAGGATCTAGAGAGTGATGGAGAACACCAGGAGGCACATAAAGGAAGGGATAGACGCAGACCATGACAAAGATGGGCGGAGTCACACATGCAAATTCACAGTATGTGAGGTTTTTCAAAGCCTAGAGTTTCACCATCTATTTTTATCAGAAGCTCATGCAGGAGATAGGTGTAGGAGACTATTTTCATTTTCAGCCTGCATGAAAAACTAAGCGACTGATTATAATCAAACAATAGTTAAAAATGGTTTTTCAGTCTACCACACCTTTAATGAATCATTCAGAACTAGAACAGCAAGCTAACAGCAAGACAGCAAACAACCACACTTCCTCCAATTCCAGAGAAATATTACTGTAGTAGTGAAGGAAGTGCTCCCTACTGTAAAACACCCAAGTGCGCTAACACCACATATGACAATGTATTTATCTACTTATAAACCTATAAGGGAATGACTCATTTTGTGTTGTTATTTAGGAATAAATTGCAGTAACCAAATTTGGTCACAGACTGTCATTCTCATGTCATTCATACATATTGCACCTTTAATGTGTTGGCTAAAGTATAGTAGCCTTGTTGGCCACCATTTATGGGGTTGCCTTCAAAAGTTGCCAATGTTCATCCAGTTGTTACTTTCTCAGAGCTTTGTTAATATCTTCTCAGTCGTTCAAAAGATTGTTAGCTAAACGGCTAATTTTCCAGCCGTTGTTGCTAAAGCCTGAGGTAAAGATTCTGCATGATCAAATTTAGCTGTAGCTAATGCTTACAGGGTGTGGTGGCCATCTTGAATGGATCTAACACAATCTCAGTTAAATTGCTTAAAACAAACACTTGAAATGAAAATCCCCACCATTCTGTACTAACAGTGTATAAAATTACTACAACAGTTAAGACTTTCTAAGTTTACGTTTTTGGGACTTAAAATATAGACTATCCCTGGTGATTCTTTGACAACTCAACAGCGCTCTCACTTCCAGCCTGTCACACAGTGTCTTTTGGTCTGTGCCTCTATCTATCACATTTCTTTGGGCAGGGAACCCTTCTGGCATCAGTGTTCAAGGACCAGGGTAACATGTCCTTGTGATGTGAGGTCCACACAAGTCCCTCAGCCCCTGAGGTGGCCTCCAGAGACCAGGGCCGTCAGCTTCCAGAGACTGGAAAAAGCATATATACATGGATGGAACTACTCTACAGAGTACACACTCACACACAGACAGACAATGAGTATTCTCATGCTGTGTGTGTATTATCATTGAGGAACACACAGTTATGTACACACATTGTCAAAGAAGCTATAGTGACAGCAGGTGTTTACACATATTTTCTGTCTCTAAAAGCCCATAAGACGACGATTTGCATGACGGGATTGCATCATCTCAATGAAAATGAATGTGGACCGGAGGTTGTACACATCTTTTGAACAAAGCTTGATGGGCTGAAAGAGTAAGGTTGATATGGACACTTCCTGTAATGAATGGATTAGAAGTTTGCCCTGTAATCAGTGGGTTACTGGTTAAAACCCAGGCTTTGTCCATGTCAGTCATTTGGCAAGAGACTTCACCCTCATATCCTGTTGGTGGCGGTCAGAGAGACCGGTGAGGCTGATTGTGAGGCAGCCTCGCTTCTGTGCGTCTCTGGCAACAGTTATATTTATAGTATTGTGACTGGCTAATTTAATAAGGTTACAGCCTAAAGTTTGTTTCTTAGCTACTTAATTAATTGCATTCAGTAAAAAAACAAAAAACCCAACCTAACCCATGTTGGTCCATGAGAGGCTTCATGTTCTAGAGGTTTGTGCCACGCCCTTGCAGGAGTAGTGGGTGGTGGAACATGATAGCGTCGTTTCTGAGCCAGTGACAAAGGTGGCAAACGGGAACAGTTTTGCGCTTGGCCTAAAAGTCTTGAAAGAATGTGTCAGTCACCACCAAACGTTCCTATTTTTAACTACTTTTGTTGAGGTGGGTCAAGGCCAGGAATCACAGCAGGGAACTGGAACTCCAGGAGTGAAACAGACTGCAATGTCACATCGATGCCTCCTTGGTCTCCGTGGCTTTTGTTGAAACTTCAACTGATAAAGTAAATCAGACCCAGAAAAGTTGGACTGGTGTTCTTCCACTTGTGTCATTGTAACTATAACATTTTAAACATCTGTCTGTAATCAACTATTGTGTGGCAGTGAGGGTGGGCGATGAATCAAACATGTATTGTTATCAGAATTTCTGATTCTAACTGATGTCATTTTTCCTGTGTCAATACATTTCATTATAAAAAAAAAGAAAGATGTGTAGGTTAGCAACGTCCATGTCCCTTTAAGAAGCGGTACCACCTCGAGTCACATGGCAACTCGACTCAATAGGTGTTTCTCAATGTCAAAGAACCTTGCCTTGATGCCTTGGTCATGCCCAGGTCTCCTAGGAGATACGTCACCAGGAACCACGCCAAGGCATCCAGTCGCTTTTCATATCCACGTGCTACCGAGGTGTCTGTCTTTCATTTGTTAGCCGTTAAGTTACCTGAGCAAGGATACATGCGAGGTACTTTGTTGCCTTCTCTTGGTCAAAAGTTTCTCAGAATACAGCGCTGTATTTTCTACAGGATGCCTGATTGGGAGCAGGCAGCTACTTCGGGGGTAAATTTCCAAATTAAATGTAAGTCAACTAATTGTAGCTATCGGGCTGATGTCTAAAAGGTCTTTTAGATCCACAGCAATGGTTGGTTAGTTGCTTAGTAGTTGCAACTTTGGTGGCTAGCAGGTAGTAACTCACTTACATATTTAATTTAACACAGTTGAAAAATTAAAAGGCTTGTTATACATTTATATTGTAACTTATATATCTGAAACACAACTTTACCTCATGTGTCACATGATGTGGCATGACCGCGGTGTTAAGTCTGTTCAATTCAACTGTTTTCTGTGACCAAGGGAGGACAGTGTCCTCGTAAGCAAGGCACCTGGCCTAGCAAGACATTGCCTTGCGAGGCCAGATATCTTGACACTGAGAAACACCCAACGTAATGCTATACTACATCTAGCGGCCAACTGTTTTTTTGCACACCCATGTAGTTAACGTCCATTTACTGTTATGGAGGTGAACTACTCAATATATTGTGATACTGATTTTAGGCCATATCATCCAGCCCTATGCGGCTGTTACCTGTTGAACCGATTTCATACAGAAATATTCAACCATCAAATGTGCTGAAATCTCCAAATCTGACTTTTAAATAAGCTCCAAATTCTGATTAAAATCTCAATCAACAGTAGATCTTTGAACTCGTTGCTGTGATCGTTTCTAGAGCAATCATCTTGACAGATAATGATCTTTCATTTAAATACGGTCTTTTATTCATTATCAGCAGTGAAATCCGTGTCGGCTGACTGACGCCGTGAGTGATGAATGTTTGATCAGTGGTTGCAGCAAAGTGTCAGAAGAAATTCACCCTGGAGGAATGAGTTGCGTCACATTCAACCACGCACGGTTGTAAGTCCCATTCTGAGCAGAACAGGATATTAGATAGAAGATGTGTCATTTATGATAACCCTCCTCCTTTCTTCATGATACTTGACGTCCTCGCTGCTGCGCTGACATGTTTTTAATTGGAGGAATCTGACAATAAATCAAACCCTCAAGTCAAATCGAATTCATGTCAGTTTTCTCATGTTGGGAATCAGCCACTGGAGAAACACAGTTGTACTCATTAAAATATTATTTTGAATGCAACACAATACAGCAGAAACAAAATCTTACACATTAGCGAGGATTTCCCAGTCATTAGTAGTGATGCATAATCCAACACTGTTTATGGTTTCTGTGTTCGGCTCTATCGTGTTTTTACGGGTGAATTTTCCCCAGAAGAGCTCAGAAAATCTGTTAAAATGCATGAAAACAAACACACACTTCACAAAACAGAATTTACTATCATGCAAACAGGCTGCTGGTTCCATTAGTTTATTCTAGTTCCTTATAGGATGTCAATAAGTAATGGGAAGTGGGAGAACAACTAGTTTATTATTCATAAATGTCTCATGTTATCATAAAAAACATGTTAGTTAACTGATATCTACTGAACGTTGTAAGGAAGAACTAAAGCAGGAAGAGGTTCAGAAGGAACAACAGTGCCTTAAAGAAGAGAGAAAAAGCAGAAGGAATAAAAATACGGAAAAATGTGCTTAAAGGGATTTTTGACTAATTTAAAGTAACATTCTGTCAGTTATTTCCATGTGGATGATGTCACTAAACGCCATCAAAGTCTGTTTAAACAAGAAGAGGTTCTCTGACCACAGCAGTTCTACAGATTAGCCAGATTAGTTATAGATTGGTGGCTAATTTAATCTGTAGCTGCTAATAAGCCAATTTTTAAACCTCAGCAATTTTGAGGTGAAAGTTTGTTTAGTTTAATTTTAACTATGCAGTTTGTTTCTGCAGAGTATCGTTGGAATTACTTTGCTGCTGTTCACTGTCACTGCTTCATCATTTCACCCAGTCAGTGATCTGGCTGGCTATAAGTATACAGGTCCTTCTCAAAAAATTAGCATATTGTAATAAAGTTCATTTTTCTCTGTAATGTACTGATAAAACATTAGACTTTCATAGATTCATTACACACAACTGAAGTAGTTCAAGCCTTTTATTGTTTCTAATATTGATGATTGTGGCGTACAGCTCATGAAAACCCCAAAGTCCTATATCTAAAAATTAGCATATCATGAAAAGTTTCTCTTAACGAGCTACCAACCTAATCATCTGAATCACTAATTAACTCTAAACACCTGCAAATGATTCCTGAGACTTTTAAAAACTCCCAGCCTGGTTCATTACTCAAAACCCCAATCATGGGTAATCATTGACACCCTCAAGGTAAACGAGGTGGTGTGGATGCAAGTTTTTGGAGGGGCGGATATTCATTTTTAAAAAACCCGGCTACATGTGGACTAGGCCTGAGTCTGGAGTAGAAACATCCAGAGCCACCGTGTACAGGTGTGTGCAGGAAATGGGCTACAGGTGCCGCATTCCCCAAGTCAAGCCACTTTTTAACCAGAAACAGAGGCAGAAGCGCCTGACCTGGGTTACAGAGAAGCAGCACTGGACTGTTGCTCAGTGGTCCAAAGTACTTTTTTCGGATGAAAGCAAATTCTGCACGTCATTCGGAAATCAGTTACAAAACATGTTACAGGTTACAAAGCTTGGTACAAGTTACATGTAATATTGTCCTAATCCTAGTTCCATACACCTGCAGCCTGCCCTCAAGTCTTCTTATTTTAGTTTCAAAAAGTCCACAAAATAAACAAAAAAAATATGAAATGTAGATTTCTGCAAGAAAGCCTGCTCAAAATTCACACAAATGTGTCAATGCCTTTGCAAATTTGACAAATGTAAAATATAGCCATTCAGAAAATTGGCTCAAATCTTTGTCAGTTTGAGTCTCTAACTAGTCACCAGCAGTCAGTAAGATTAACTTCCTCCTGCTCATAAGCACATTTGACAATTGCCGCTTTAAGCTTTGATGATGGCATTGAGCAGAGCTGGTTGCTCAGCTAGTTGTACCGACGTAAAAGACGATTAAAGCATCTTTAACCAACGAACAGAGCTGCGTCAGCAAAAGTAACCACACTAAATTCTACAGATCAGTTTGTAAACCTGGTTTTTAATGTCTCAAAATTGGACTCAAAATCACATCCATATAAAAGTTTTAGATTTGATAGCCGCTCAAGGTGTTTGGATAAAATACTCTTAATGAGAATCTGAGGACTTGCTGTGAACACATTCTTGATTAGGCAGCACATCCTGTGAGTTGTCATTTTTAATAGGAAAACTGCAAGTAGTACATGCTTCTGTGTCCTCTGAACCTTGAAGAAAGCAGAGAATTCAAATTAATAAAAGAGTTAAGTTCTTATTTTGCACATTTATTAAAAAAGCATTTTTTCTGCAAATAGAAGAAAGGAGAGGGCATCTGGGTATCAGAATAGAGGGAAAAACCTAGTGTGTGTGTGTGTGTGTGTGTGTGTGTGTGTGTGTGTGTGTGTGTGTGTGTGTGTGTGTGCGTGTGTGTGTGTGTGTGTGTGTGTGTGTGTGTGTGTGTGTGTGTGTGTGTGTGTGTGTGTGTAGGTGATAAATCATATCTAAACTGCTTTTCCATCCACCATCATTCTTTCATCTCTGATTCCATTGCTCTTTCCCCTTTGTGCCATCCTTCCCGACCCTTCTTCTTTTCCTTTTCCTGTCTCCATGTCATTCCTTTATCTTTAGCCTCAGTCCAAGTTTTTGCTCAACTTTCAGATCCTCGTTATCACCAGTGTGTGACCTTGGCTGACATGCAGTTGAAAGGTCCAACGAATGGAGCTGAAAGTCAGAGCACATGTTAACTGACTTACGAGAATAGCTGCACACAGGGAAACATGTTTCTTTGTCTGAAGACGTGTGTCGTTGTCAGTTCTAATCAAACTCTTGACCCGGTCCCTGAAGAGTCAAATAAACTAAAGTCTTCTGGTTAAACATTCAAAGACCAATCAGATTTACATGGAATATCACATCTTATTGATCATTTAATATATATGTAGTCAATCTTTAATGCTACAGAGATGACTGCCTGACTTGCATTTGTGATGTGTGGTACATTATGGGTACTGCCATCGGTAAACAAAGCAAAGTTAGATTTGGATTCTGGTGCAGGGTTTCTGCCACAAATGCTTCTGCGTAAAATATGAGATTTATCTGTTTAAGAGGGTATGAGTTAGTTTAGACACCTTCGCCATTATGTAAGAGGTGTAAATATGTTGCTTTTAAGCTTATACTACCTTTACTTATGACCAATAAGATGTGATAGTCTATATAAATATAGGATATCAACCTGATTGATCTTTGATTGTTTAATCAGAAGAATTAGGATTCTTTGCTTTTTCAGTGATCGTAAACACATTTCGTATTAATTCAGACAGTCAGGTTTATGAAGAGTAAGAATTTTTTTTCTACACAAATTAAAAACAAGACAAGTTATAAATAAGACACATGTGATGGATGAATATAAGTGGATGAAATGTGATGCATGATAATGGAATGGTGTATGATGTTTATCAGAACCTTGGATCCAGAAGAATCCGAGTTCTGGGTGTGAAAAGAATTTGTGGTTGTTATAAGCTGAAGAATTGATTAATCAAAACGGCGTCAGACGCAGTTCATGTTGTGCCTACGTACACATTCCTGGAGACCCCATTTGGATCAGAGATGTCAAGGAGTCATTGACCCAATGCACGTGGCTCGTAGGAAAACATCGATGCGATCAAGTCAGTCCTAGGATGTGTCCTGAGTCACAACATATAGATGAAATTGTTTGCTTCTAGAACAGCTGGACTCTTAAGGAGTTGGGACTGTTTCAGCTTTGTTCTGCAGGAACCGTTTGCTGTGTCAGCTGCAGCGTGTAACAGGTTTGACAGCTTGTCAAGAGATGCGGTGGTTAGAGTTTTCCTCTGGTGGCCAGTCCCGAGTTTGGTTCGAAAATACACCTGTTTTATCTGACAAATAACATTATTGTATTAATACATTTCTTTTAATTTAAATGTTTTTACTAATTTTTTTTTATTGTTTTCGTGTCCTGTCTCGCTTTGAAGTAAACAGAATTGATGTCTGAATGCTGGTGATAAGCCTTACAGATTTACTCTCAGGTGGAGCATCAAAGCATCTGCTTTTAATGTCGCGCCTGATACTTAAAACTTTATTGTTGTTGTGTTTTGAATGCTTTGTAATTTCGACCGGACAGGGAGACAGGGGTGAAAGAGAAAGGAAGAGACAAGTTCCACGAAAATAAACAATCAATGATGAACACAAATCTGCTTCTAGACCTGCAGGAAAGGGACACACAACAATACAACAGGAGCAAGCCATCACTGCGTCAACTTGATGAAGAATGTAAAATCAACATTGTTTTACTGAACAGTCACACGGTAATAAATCAAAGTGCATTTAGTGCCAACCACAGCCTTAAGTCATATGTTGAACGTGCCCAAGTCCATACTTATGAGAGCACCATGTGAGCACCTGTGTGCGTACCTTCGCTAGTATATGTAAGGTTTCTCTATAGGAGTGTTCAATAGAGAGTGTGAGGGGTCACAGATCTGCCCCCCAAAGACGCATAGGAGATGGAGGGAGCTCCAAGTCCCAGAGATCCAGGAGCTGCCCAAGAGCACAGTGACCCCAAGGAGACCGTGACCAGAAAAGCCCCTGCCCCCCTCGACAGGCACAGAGGATCGCCTCGGGGGGCCAAAACCAGCAGCCGGCAGAGTCCCGGGAGATATCAGCGGCAAGCCCACAGGCTCGCCCGAAGCCTCCCAGCCCCCAGCCGACAGAGCCCGGGTCCCAGCAACCTGGGACCCAGGGGCGACCACCCCCGCCGGGGACCCAGCAGAGCCCAGGGACCCAGATCCCACCAGGCAGCCACCGGGACTGATCAGGCAGACGCAAAAAATCTTAAACCCCCTGACCTGGGAGCCACGAACACTCAGGCAGGCCAAGACACTGCACTCCACACCAGGTGTGGCAGAGGGAAGGGAGACGAAGATGTATAGCATCAATCGAAGTCCCAGGAGAAGGGAGGAGTCAAAGGCCCAACCTGACATATACAGTCATACACATACACAGTCATACACAGACACAGTCACACACTCCCTCCCTCATGCTCACACATACACTTTCAACCAAAGACTTACCAAAATGCACGCCGGACACCCACTCATGCTCCCTATACACACCCTATTCACTCTGGTCCTGGTACTGCTGCACATTGGGTACAACCATTACCAGTTCCCAGAGTTCGACCCTTTCTGCTGGGGTGCTGATGAGCAGGCTCCCCTGCCCAACGCTGAGCAAAGCAACCCACCACCCCAGACCCCAACCAGACGGCCAGATCTCCCTCCTAGCCTCCAGTCCTGGGAAGCCAAGTGACAACAGAGGTGTGCTAAGACCCCTAGTCTCCCTCCACCTGCTCCAATATAGTGTTAGTGTGTGTTGATGAGGTGTATTCCATGGCTGTGGTGAGCGGGCAGTGCGGGCATCATCTGGCCTATGCCAGCTGCTGCCACCACACTACCTCACTTGCACCCACAGCCCTCAGTGTCTAAGTGCAGTTTAAAAATGGAAGCGGGCACCGGCACTCGGGATGAGTCTGAAAAATCCCCCTGCCAAATTCTGTTGAATGTGCTCACTCCCAAGGCCCTAACTGTGTGCTTGCATGGAATGTTGTTGAAGGAAGTGTTTAAGGTGCAAACAAAATTGGGGGGCAGGTTGCCACAGGAATGCGGAAATGGGGTCCATACCCACACCCCCTGACTTGTCCACCCCCCAAGGTCCTATGTGCATGATTGTGAGGGAGCAGGAGGAGAAAAATATGCAGGGATGGGGAGGAATGGCTGGTTGGGCTTAGCCCTCCAGGGAGTCAGCTCCCCCACTGGCCCAAATAGGCATCTCTGTTGACAAAATGCCACCCAGGGCATGGGGACCCCCGCCCATCTTGCCAGGGCCCAAAGCAGCAGCATCGCAGAGCCTCACGGGTCCAAGGGCACCAACCCAGCCCCACCCCAGCAGAATATCTTCTCCCATCCCTGCATGTGCACAACTTCCAGAATATATAAGAAATAGGACATCCAGGTAAGGTTGGGTCCTCCCCCTCCTGGACATCCCCCTCCCCTGTGATGGAACAGCAGAGGAGCCAAGGTCTACCCAAGGCCCCTGAACCCAGGCCAGGCACTACTGCATGTTCCTGCCTTCTTCCTGGCAGCATAAATGTTAGAACCCGACCCCCAAGGCTCCGCCCAGATCCTCACACGGGGTCAGCCATCCCCGCACCCCGAGCCCCCAGGCCCCCACCCGGACCTGCTCAGGGGCAATGCACCTGCCAGGCAGCGACCCATGGCCATCGCCAAGACCCCCAAGGGGCCCCACTCACAACCGCCAGTAGTCCACCCCCGAGGCAACCCAAGCACCTCCAGAGGGGGCAGCAGCCCCCCAGTCCCAGGCACCCCCAGTTAACCCACCTCCAGGGAACATCCGGATACTCCAAACTCAGACCCTCCACCCCATCACCCACATCATCCCACAGGACAATATCAATGATCTCCCATCATCGCTATGTGATGGAACCGATCAAAGGAGCCCAGAGAGATTGATTTGAAGTGGAAGCAGAGGCTGTATCAAGTGTAATATGATCTAACAAAAGATTTCTATACTGGTTGATGCAGAGAGTATCTCTATTTTTCCAATTCAAGAGGATAGTTTTCTTAGTGATGCATATGGCAGTCAGAACCACATGAACTAAAGATGTTTCAATTGGGACATCGTCCAGGTTTCCCAGTAAACAAAGAGAAGGCGAAGTTGGGATATGACATTTCAGACACTTTGACAGGTCTTCACATACTCTACCCCAAAATTCCTGGACAGGTGAACAGGACCACAGTGCATGAATGTAATTGTCAGGAATGTTGTTTGTGCAGTGTGTACAGATGTCAGACGACACAAATCCCATCTTGAACATCCGATGACCTGTATAGTGTACTCTGTGTAGAATT
Source organism: Nothobranchius furzeri (assembly GCF_043380555.1). Taxonomy (NCBI): domain Eukaryota; kingdom Metazoa; phylum Chordata; class Actinopteri; order Cyprinodontiformes; family Nothobranchiidae; genus Nothobranchius; species Nothobranchius furzeri. Next base: position 110,384,336 of record NC_091741.1, read on the forward strand.
TTGTACTGAATTAATTGTAAATTGGGGTGTCTGATCATTTTAAACGTTTTTAAACAAGTTTGGGACCAGAAGTTCTGGTCAAAGCTAACTGATAGATCCACCTCCCATTTTTCAATAGGGATTGCTATTCTATCGTCTATTTTGGACAGTGTCTTATATACTTTAGACAGTAGATTGGGGGGTTGAGATTATAGAAGTCTAATATCCTTGGTGGTGTTTGTAATTCTATTTCATTGAGCTTAAATTTTTGTTTGACTACAGATTTAATTTAGTGGTATTCTAAAAAGCTATTCTTATCTATTCCAAATTGGGAGACTATTCGATTAATTGGGATGAAGTCCAATCCTTCAAATATGTGTTCCAGGTATAGGATTCCTTTATTTTTCCAGTCCGGAAGGTTCATCATTTTGTTGTTTTGCAAAATATCAGGATTATTCCAGATAAGTGTGCGTCTGCATGGTACTAGTGAAGACTCTGTCATTTTAAGATACTCCCACCATGCCGTCAGAGAAGTGCTGATATTAATACTTTTGAAGCCTTCATGTTTTCTTATGCTTGAGCTAATAAATGGTAAGTCTGAAAGCTCTATTGTATTGCAAAGTGCCTGTTCTATATCTAACCAGCACTCTTCTAGTGGGTTATCTTGTAACCATCTAAGCAGGCTAAGAAATAATAATAAAGGTTGGGTAGATCCAGTCCTCCTTTGTCTTTGGTCTCCTGAAGCGTTTTTAAGCTAATTTGTGGAGGTTTATCCTGCCAAAGGAATTTAGTGATTGAGATGTCCAGAAATCTAAACCAGTCAGCTGGTGGCTTGTTTGGGATCATTGAAAGTAAGTACCGGTAATTTATTCTGGGGAAGACCATCATTTTCATTGTAGCAACCCTCCCCATGAGTGATATCGGTAAGGATTTCCATCTTGCAAGATCATCTTCCACTTTCTTTAAAAGTGGGATGTAGTTTAGTTTGGTTAGATCTGCCAGCTTGGGAGAGACATTAATTCCCAGGTATGTGATATTCCCTGACTCTATTTGTGTATTAAGCAAATTGACAATAGAGAAATTAATTGGCAGAACTGTGGATTTTAACCAGTTTATAGAGTAATCTGAAACTCTTGAAAAAGAGTTTATCAGTTCTATTGCTTGTGAGAGAGAGGATTGAGAATTTTGTGAAATTGATGTTTTTGTGTATTAAAATGGCTACACCTCTTTGCCTAGAGTTACAGCAGGCAGAGAACATGCTGGGAAACTCAGGTGTTTTAAGTTCATCTGCAGATGTGGCAGATCTATGAGTCTCTTGTAATAATATTAAGTCTGCTTGCACTCTCTTTACCTGATCAAAAATCTTTAATCTTTTCTCTCTGGATTCAGCTCCATGTACGTTCCAGGAGACAAACGTTGGTGCACCCATGCATGTGTGTGTGAGTAGCTAGAATATGACGCCTTCATGTGAACAAGATGGAATAAGTACTTAAATGTATAAAATAGTATGTTAATAAATAACAGAAAAATAAATAAGAATAATAATAATAAAGACCCAACAGTGTTTGTGGTTGTATATTGAGACACATAAATTGTGATATTGTGCTGTAGATTTAATGTGTGTGTGTGTGTGTGTGTGTGTGTGTGTGTGTGTGTGTGTGTGTGTGTGTGTGTGTGTGTGTGTGTGTGTGTGTGTGTGTGTGTGTGTGTGTGTGTGTGTGTGTGTGTGTGTGTGTGTGTGTGTGTGTGTGTGTGTGTGTGTGACGGAGTTTTGGAAAGTTGCATGGTTGTGCCATGCAGACGTAGAGGTCCAGAAGCAGATAAAAAAAGGAAAGGAAAGAATTGTAAAGGTTAAAGAAGAAGAAAAAAATAAAAAGAAAAGGTGATAGGGGTGTGAGGTGGTTAAGAACAGGTGATCTCATCATCTAGAACATGGATCTAGCAGCTATTTAATCCTGACGTGCTCAAACCCACCTCTTGGTTCCAGGTGTTTCCATCTCAGCTGCTGATTTCTTTGGACCCATAACAAAAAACTCAAAAACTTCGTCAATATAGTTTTGCAAACTTTCAAAATTTTCTCCACTTACCTCCAGGTTGAGTGAGTTATACTTACCAGATTGTTTTTTGCATTCTCAGTAAATACATCAGGAAAAAATATATCTTAAGTGTTTGTGGATGTTTGTTAACGAGCTGCTTCAAACGCTGCCGTGTCCGGTGATCGGCCGTCAGCACATGCGCATCTCCTTCCCCACCTCCTGAGTGAACTGAGTTAGTGGGCGAGTCACGTTCTTAGTATCAATGCATTTTTAAAATCTAAACACAATATAGTGCTCTGTTTATTTAAAGCGGGGGCGGGATTGGATTAAAAATAAATCAGAGGCTTTGTAATTCATTAATCTTGATTAACTGCATTTTAATTATTCAAGAAAATTGACCCCCTAGCTATTATTCGTATTCAATACATACACATTAACATTGTTTACTGAAATAAATGATGGAAAAGGAAGACATCGCTGTGTAAATGAGCGAAAACCAGTTCAACAGCCGTTACAAGTGGGGAAGGAATGGCTTGTCAGTGTGAGAGGAGAGCAATATGGTGAATGAAGAGCTTTGTTTCGAAAATGACAAACTGTTGATGTTACTGAGGAGCAGCAGAGTGTGTGTTTGTTTGTGTAGATGTGTGTGTAAATGTATGGATGTCTGTTTGTGTACATGTGTGTATGTCTCAACACCAAAGTTACATAACTCTCACCAGAGCAAGAGTTTCTTTGCACCGAAGCTCCCCGGTGCGCTGCAGCGCTAAACCTTTTTGCGTTTCTTCTGTATTTCTTAGACACAATGGATGTTAAGAGCTTCACCTCAGTAAAGCACACCTGATGTGAATACTCTATCGCGCCGTCACTAACATCACTCAGTAAACAGGTCATCTGCAGCTGATTTCTGCTCCAAATGCATAGTTCCACATAAAGTTCAGTGGTGTGCAGCTGATGATTTATGCAGCATCATTCCCTTCATCAGCTACGACTAAACCAATAGTTCAGTGGAACCTTACGCTTGCTCATTAACCTGGACGTAGCTAAGAACCAGAGGTGTGGACTCGAGTCACATGACCTGGACTCGAGTCAGACTTGAGCCATTATTTCAATGACTTCTGACTTGACTTGATAAAATCTATTAATACCACAACTTGACTCGAGACTTTACTGGAAAGACTTGTGACTTACTTGTGACTTGCAAAGCGCTGACTTGGTCACACCTCTGCTAAGAACATTGGTGTCTCCAAACAGTTTAAATCCATCTGAAACAGGAAAATTATTAAATTGATCATAAATGTTTGATCTGAGCTATGAATTTATGAAGGGGAACAATAATCTGTGAAACAGCCAACGGTCGATTTGTCCTGTGTAAATTCTCCTGTCGTTACACGATGAGAAAAAGATGTCACGTGAACGTTTAGGAGAGGAAACCTTCGCTCGGAGCCTGCTGGCCAGTTGGAAACACGTTATGTTCCTTTCCACTCTTCCCATTAAAGGCCTCAGGATGACCAATTATCCAATTGGAAATGCAGACTTTGGGATCCCTGAAGAAGTCTCTCCGAACCGAGCTGAATGACTTTCAGCATATGGGCCTTTTTTTATAGAAATTTGAAGGAAAGTGCAGAATCCGTTATCTGAAATATTATAAATCTTATCCGTGATATTCGGGGTTGCTGTGGATTTTCTTTTTCTGAATATAAAAAAAAGGTCTTACAAATAAACTGAAGTGCAGGATTGGTCCCGCTTTGCCACCTGCTCTTTGTCAGAGCCTCCTTTTCAAAATACGCATTTGGCAATTAACGTCACAACAAGCAGTAAATTGGCTCCATAAACCTTTGTAAATAACACAAACTAATTAGTGCAAATGGTCTGTATCTCATTTCACCCTTTTACATCGACACAAACCATCGTCTCAGTTATTGATGCACCAGAGAGCCTCAGCAGGATGCAGATCCTCACTAGCGCTCACACTCAGATAAGTGATGCTAGATTGGTTTTTACTCAGATCGCTTTTCTTTATCACCCACATCTCTTCGTTTAGCTTCCTTTTTGCAGGGCTGGGCGTCGGGGGCAATCTCTTACTTATGTGCAAAGGTTTAGTGTTCACACACAATGAATTCACTTTTATGAGATCATCAGACTCGGCTGTTACACGCAGCAAAAGCATGTTTACTCCAGTTCACTGGGGTGTTGAGCAAATACAGATCACATGCTGGCCAGGGAAAAATATTCACAAATCACCATCTAGGGCTATGTGATGTGGAAAATATTCCTATCGCCATGTAAATTTTCCCATCAGTTAGTATCGATACCGTAAATCCTCTAATACAGGCCCGGGCCTGTCTTTGACTCAAGCTCATCAAGCTCCAGGCCTTTATTGGAAGGAGGACCAGAATTAGAGGCAGGCCTCTCTTTCTATTTGAGCAAAATGAACTAATGGTTTGCTGGAGTTTTTGACAATTAAAATTGCGCCCACATTTTCAAAGTTAAACACATTTCTTTTAACAACGGTAGTTTCTGCTTCAGCCCTCTCCCCCCTCCCCCTGCGCAGCGGCTGCAAACTCACTGATGCGCCTGCAGTCTCTCGGAGTTCCTGCTGCTCTAAACATTAAAATAATTATTTCATTTTCTGTTCCTCACTTCTGATTACCATCAATGGTGTCTGTTTGTTGCAACCACCAGGTACAAAAACTAACTTGTTTTTATTTGACTATTTTTCTTTCCTGCCTGTTTATTATCTTCCTGCATCTCCTCTCAATCCTAAAGAAAAACTGCTACCTGGGTTCATATATATTCACCTTATGAGTTACCTTTGAGCTGCAGTTCTAAAAGATCTACCGATAACAAAAACAGCGGAGTGTGCGCTGCTTGCCGGCCACATCGCGTCACCGAGGACAAACCAGGGGATGCGCCCCGATCCACAGCAGCGAAACGCATCAGGCACAAATAAAAGAATAAAAAACAAAAAACATAAAAGGAAATGAGCCGACATGAACGATCGCGTGCTAAATTAGTTTTTGAGGTGGCGGCACCTGATTTGATAATGTTACTGTGGCCGTGCTCAGGACGCAGATGTCTGGAGCGCGTCAACAGTCAGAGCTTTGCATGCGCAAGCTGGTTAATATGAGGTTAGGATGGGGGTGAGGGGAAGGTTAAATTGCCAGAGGGTAAACGTCACAATTTGGTTAAATGTCCGTTTTACGGCGGGTGTCAGTACCGACTCTCTGGCACAGCTCGTTGCCTCCCGACGCGCAGGAGCTTGTCACCTGCTGACAGCAGGCTGCTGTCTTTTCCGAGGACTGCATCTTGCCGGTCGTTATCACATGACAGCGACTAGTCCATGACAGGCATAAAAAGTCACTATAGAGCGGTGAAGTCGACTAGTGACTAGTTCATACAACCCCTGCTACTGCTCCCCAGAGTGTTCTGCAGCACAATCAGCACGTTCTCTTTGAACTTGATATCAAATTTTCGCCTCCTCTTCATCTCCGCAAGGTTAAAACCTCGCAGTCTATCACTGGCAAATCAAAAGTGAGACGGATGACACAACCACCCCCCGTACTTGCTTGTTACCCCAATCCACACGGCCACAACAAAAAAAACGCCCATTATTCACCTCTGCCGTCTCCGACACCGGCCAAAATATGATACCAGGCAGTTAATTAAATACAGGCTAATATTATAGGATTTACGATAACTACCCGCTAGCTAACGAAGCTGCAACAACTAAACAACTAACCAACAATAGAAAACTTCTTTGGATCTAAAACAAACATTTTAAATTAGTTGACTTACTTTTAAACTTGAAAATTGTCCCCGAAGTAGCTGCTGGCTTCTGATCCATCGTCCTTTTGAAAAATACCGCGGGTCACTGCCTGGCAGCTGCAATGCCCCTGGGCGGGTCTGGGTGGAGGCCTGGGGGCTCGGGGTTTGGGGGTGGCCGGCCCCGTGTGGGGATCTGGGCGGGGTCTTGGGGGACAACCCTGCATATAGAGAGCTGCAGTAATCAAGCCTAGAAATTACAAAAGCATGGAGTACCCGCTCCAGGTGGGCTCTTGACAGCAAGGGCTTGATTTTTGCAAGGCATCTCTGGTGAAAGAAACTGGACCGGATCACAGAGTTGATGTGAGCATCAAAGTTAAGTCCAGCGTCAATTTTCATCCCCAAACTGGTCACAACTGCACACACACACTCTCACACACAACATATATACCACGTAATGTTTCTATGGACACATTCAATGTCAAAGAAAGTAAAATGTTATTATCAGGAGAGGGAGAATGTTTGTGGTTAGCAGCAGTGTTGCTATGAAGCAGAGTGCCTCTAAAGTTTAAGCGAGTAGCGCAAGCTCAGAGCAGGACTGACATTTTTCCAGCCCCAATCTCGAGCTACTGGTAAGAAGCTTAGGACAGGCCGGCCCCGTGTGGGGATCTGGGCGGGGCCTTGGGGGTCGGGTCCTGACATGTATGGTGCCGGGAAGAAGGCTGGAACATGCAGCAGTGCCTGGCCTTGGCTCAGGGGCCTCAGGTAGACCTTGGCTCCTCTTCTATCCCATCACAGGCGAGGGGGAGGTCCAGGAGGGGGAGGACCCAACCTTACCTGGATGTCCTATTTCTTATATATTCTGGAAGTTGTGCAAATGCAGGGATGGGCATAGATATTCTGCTGGGGTGGGGCTGGGTTGGTGCCCTCGGACTCCGTGAGGCTCTGCAATGCTGCTGCTTTGGGCCCTGGCAAGATGGGCTTGGGTCTCCATGCCCTGGGTGGCAGTTTGACAACAGAGGTGCCTATTGGGGCCAGTAGGGGAGCTGGCTCCCTGGAGGGCTAAGCCCAACCAGCCATTCCTCCCCATCCCTGCATATTTTTCTCCTCCTGCTCCCTCACATCATCACACAAACATGCACATAGGACCTTGGGGGGTGGAGAAGACAGGGAGTGCAGGTATGGACCCCATTTCCACATTCCTGTGGCAACCTGCCCCCCAATTTTATTTGCACCTTATACACTTCCACTGACGACATTCCACACAAACACACACTTAGGGCCTTGGGAGTGAGCACATTCAACGGCATTTGGCAGGGGGATATCTCAGCCTCCTCCTGGGTGCTGGTGCCCACTTCCAATTTTAAACCGCACTTAGACACAGAGGGCTGAGGGTGTAAGTGGGGTGGTGCAGTGGCATCAGCTGGCATAGGCCGGATGATGCCCGCACTGCCCACTCAACACAGCCATGGAATACACCTCATGATCACACAACACTATATTGGAACAGGCGGAGGGAGACTAGGGGTCTTAGCCACCTCTGTTGTCGCTTGGCTTCCTGGGGCTGGAGGCTAGGAGGGAGATCTGGCCGTCTGGTTGGGGTCTGGGGTGGTAGGTTGCTGTGCTTAGCGTTGGGCGGGGGAGCCTGCTCATCAGCACCCCAGCAGAAAGGGTCAAACTCTGGTTACCGGTGATGGTTGTACCCAATGTGCAGCAGTACCGGGACCAGAGTGAATAGGGTGTGTATGGGGAGCATGAGTGGGTGTCCGGCGTGCATTTTTGTAAATCTTGGGTTGTATGTGCATGTGTGAGCATGAGGGAGGGAGTGTGTGACTGTGTTTGTGTATAACTGTATATGTCAGGTGGGGCCTTTGACTCCTCCCCTCTCCTGGAACTTCTCTTGATGATATAGATCTTTGTCCCCCCTCCCCCTGCCACACCTGGTGTGAGGGGTTGTGCCTTGGTCTGCCTGAGTGTTCGTGGCAACCGGGCCTGGGGGTTTAAGATTTTGGCATCTGCCTGATAGATCCCGGTGGCTGCCTGGTGGGGTCTGGGTCCCTGGCGCTCTGCTGGGTCCCCGGCGGGGGTGGTCGCCCCTGGGTCCCGGGTCGCTGGGTCCCGGGCTCAGCCGGCTAGGGGGTGGGAGGCTGCGGGCGGGCCTGTGGGCTTGCCGCTGATGTCTCCCGGGACTCTGCCGGCTGCTGGTTGTGGCCCCCCGGGGCGATCCTCTGTGCCTCTCGAGGGGGGCGGGGGCCTTTCTGGTTGCAGTCTCCTTGGGGTTCCTGTGTTCTGGGGCAGCGCCTGGATCTCTGGGACTTGGAGCTCCCCCCGTCTCCTACGCGTCTTTGGGGGCAGATATGTGGTCCCTCACACTCTCTGTTGGACGCTCCTATAGAGAAACCTTAAATAAACAAGCACGTGTACACACACAGGTGCTCACATGGTGCTCTCAAAAGTATGGGCTTGGGCACGTTAAACACAGGTCTTAAGACTATTGTGGGCACTTAATGCACTGTGATTTATTATCGTGATTCTTCAGTTAAGCAATGTTGATTATATATTTTTTCATCAAGTTGACGCAGTGATAGCTAGATCTTGTTGTATTGTTGTTGTGTCCCTTTTTTTTGTTCTTTTGCTTTTTTGTTTTTTTCTGCAGGTCTAGAAGCAGACTCTTGTTCATTGTTTATTTTTGTGGACCCCCCCCCCCCCCACACACACACCTTTTCTTTTCTTTTCCTTTCTCTTTCACCTCTGTCTCCGTGTCTGGTCGGAATTACAAAGCATTCAACAACAATAACAATAAAGTTTTAAGTATCAGGCTTGACATTAAAAGCAGATGCTTTGTTGCTCCACCTGAGAGTAAATCTGTAAGGCTTTTTACCAGCATTCAGACATCAATTCTGCTTGCTTCACAGCCAGACAGGACACGGTAAAAAAAAATTAAAATAAAAGAAAATACCGCGGTGTATTCTGGGTAATTTTTGACCAAGGCTAGGCGACAAGACACCTCTCGTGGATCCTTGCTCAGCTAGCTTAATGGCTAACAAACGGAGAACAAACGCCTCGGTAGAACATGAACATTGGAACACATCTTGGTGGCTCCTGATGACGTAAGTCCTAGGCAACCGGGGCGGGGCCAAGACTTCAAGGCAAGTTTCCTTGGCATTGAGAAACACCCCCTGTCTCCCATTACAGCCATTCCTTTTTTCACTTCCCGTTTATGAAGAACTTTTATTGTGCTTTACTGTGTTTTACTGGTTAGATTTCTGTCTCAATGTGTTTATAAGCAACATCATTGCTCTTAAAGGGGCATTATGGAAGTTTGACAGCCAAAACATGTATAGAAATAATAAATGTCTTCTTCATACATTATCCTGCAATGCCCTGGTCCTGTAGAATGAGCCCTGGCATTTTTACTGTGATTGCCTATTTTTCTGTAAAATCACAGAAAAAGAGAGCTGCTTGGGTCGAGCAGGCTGCTTCATGCGTGTTCACGCTCAGGCATCGCCCTCCAAACCGTTCTTAAATGGTATAGATACAAGTGACATCACTGGCACGTTAGCTTGCCTGGTAAGACATTGGACTTTCGTGCAGAAGACCCGGGTTTGATTGTGGATGTGAACATAGTTTATTTAGAGTTTCTTTTTTACATTAATGGTATATTTTTTTACAGTAAGATGCCCAAATTTTTATTTGAGACTCGCCGAACGGCATTGAATTCACAGATAAAAAAGATGTGGGTTCAACTTTCATTTTGGAACAATTTTTCAAGCAAGGGAAGGAAATGATCTGAGCATGCAGGAGGACTGACCCATCATAAACCTTTGTCGGCTGTGCTGAAAAGAAAGGTACAGAACCAAATTATTTAATTAATTAGCTGCACGTTCTCCTGTCCTGTGTCCTCCGGGCCACACACACACACACACACACACACACACACACACACACACACACACACACACACACACACACATACACACACACACACACACACACACACACACACACACACACACACACACACACACACACACACACACACACACACACACACGGAGCTGACTGTCTCAGCTGTTATTTTCGTTAAGGAGTGTGCACGTACAGCATGTGCGCCTCGTGCACGAGCCTACTATTGAAGCTGCTTTTACGCTTTTGGCCTGAGGGGGCAATCGCGAGCATACAAATTCAAAACTCCGTAAAGTCCCTTTAAAGGTCATCAGAGGTCACCTTTTGTGTATGGCTCTCCATTTCCAATGGATAAGTGTTATTGCTGACAATTATCTGTGTTTCTACTTTCTGACACTGAAAATAAAACGTTTCCTGGATTTTAATGACAGAACAAAGCAGAGAAGCTGTCACTGCCTGAAGGGAAGGCAATCATTTCTGAAAAGAACATTTGAACAAGAATGTTTTTCTGGTCTGGATTTTTAAACTGTTGTTTGTCCTGGTTTATGGTCTAGAGTGTGATTGTAGGTTGTGTTTTTTTGACTGAGTAGAAAAAAGGAAACAATAACTAGCTGGTGGTGTACAGTAGCTGGTGGGAGGTGTGTCGGGGAGGAGAAGGAACAGAGATACGGTGCTGAAGCAGGACAGGACAGTGGTTGGAAGTGCTAAAGAGGATGCTGCTTTCACCGTCTGCTCGCCGTGTCGGGGAGAAAATTACTGACGTCCCCATGATGAGTCTTCATTTGCTAAACAGATGCTGCTCAATGCCAAATGGGTCATTACACCAACTCAAATGTGTGTGAGTGAGCTCATGCTGTCCGTGTTGCAGCGTACTGCTGCACGTTGTGTCTTTGCAGACAGTGTGTTGGATGTATTATGGATTAGTATGTTGTATTAATGAGGACATATGGTGTTTCCATATGGGCGTGTCATAGTTTGTGAGGTCTCAATACAGAGACCCGGGCATGACGCCAGATATGGGCCAGAGCAGCAAGGGAGGCTTCAACCTTAGCTCAAAATTCAGCTACATAAGGAACAATATTAATTCAATAATTTATTTCACTCAAAGTTTAAATATACAAACTTCAAATCAGAATATAAGCATTCGAGTGAAATAGGGGGAGGAAGAAGAAAAAATCATATCTGACCTACCCCCTTTAACAAAAAGGGATGGTTTTGAATATTTGACCGTTTCCTCATATTAGAGCAGATAAAAAAAAAAGTGTGAAAAGCACTGAATATTGTTAATTTTTAAGACATTTGATTGCAACCATTGACCAAACTGAGCAGTTATTGGAAAATTAACCCTAAAACTGCAACATATTTTTAAAAAATTGTATGCTTTTATTCAACAAATAGGCTTCTTATTGTGAAAAGCTTCAGTTTTTGACGGACCTGATGACACATCCCCAGGTATGGAGTGTTTCTAAAGGAAAACAGTGACCCACTCCAACCCAAAAAGACCATTTCTGTCTGAGTGGGCGCTACCGCCCCTGTTCGGTATGTTTTTAATTTTCGGTGTGATCAGACACTGACAGGGTTTCAGGCAAAGCCTCTTTTTCTGTGACTGTGAGATAATCTGGATTAAACATGCCCAAATAGCACCAGAAGGTACATCAAATATTTCAGCAGTTACCATTAGGGCAAGTTTTACCTCCTCACTACAAAAAGGACTTTAGTTATTGTTTTACATATTTATACCCAAAGTTCCTGCTCAGAATCAGAAGCACTTGATACCAGATCTCTGGTATTGAGTTTTGATGTAGTATAGCCCCAGCACAGGGTATTAACATCAGCCTACAGTGGCTTTTCTGGTATTCTTATTACTGCATGTAATATGAGGTCATTTTAAGGCCAGGAGGGAAAAGACTAGTGTTCAGCAAAATAAATACAACCAGATTATTCCTACCCTGTACGTGCCAATCGCAGCATGAAACTGCTTTTAGCTTTTTTATACAGTCACGACTGGCAGAATGGTTCAAAGCATCATTCTCAGTAACACCAACATCAAAACTTCAAATCCCCATCCATCTGTACAATGTCACATATTACTGTTTCGGGTTGATTGGGTTGCAAAATCCTGCATCCACCACATGGGGCTGAGGTCCCAAACATCCGACTTCACTGAGAGACTGTTTTGAACTTGTTAGATTTTAAATAGGATCGGTCGCTCTGAGTTTAACATGCAGGCTGACCCAGCATCCGATCGGATGTGTAAGAGGTGTGTAGCGTAATTGACGCGTTTTACCTACGAGCTCCCTTCCAACCGGGAGTGTTTCAGACACAAAACGGGTGAAAGCATTCCCCGCACAGGGTCCCGTCTGCACTAGTCCCTGATCACACCTCACATCTTAATACGTTTCATTTTTACTTTGAAGCTGCTGGAGGAATAAAGAACCAAAGGTCGTAGCAGAATTAGAAGAAATGCTAATGAACTGGCGTCCTCGATAAGACCATTAAGACTGTTAAGATTGACTGGTATTGTCGTGTTTTGGTTTTGGACGTCCATGATAGGATTGAAATGTTTTGGCTGTCCTTAACTGAGTGTTGCACAAGCAGAAACATTCACCTTAGGAAGTAAAGGCAGTAAAAGACAGAAAAGATAAAGGAGTTCTGATACTAACTGATGCACGGTTTGGATTTGGTCGCTATTTCATGGTTTTATAATCCATCTATTAAGTGTTTATTGCCTTTCTGGCCTTGTAACACACTTTAGTTTTAAACACCCGAGCAACAGCAGCGACCACGTTTGATAATGACATATTAGAGATGAGGTTGATAGACAGGCTGAGCCCTAAGTCACAGAAATCTGCAGAAAACACACGTGCATGTGTACACCCTGCACACCTGAAGATTGTACGCACACACACACACACACACACACACACACACACACGCGCGCACACTCACGCACGCACGCACCCACACACACACACACACACACACACACACACACACACACACGCACACACACACACACACACACACACACGCACACACACACACACACTCATGCACAGAGGCCACTGTGGTCTTGGTGACTCCATGCTGAATGTGATGTTATGAGAAGTGGCTTAATGGTGCCATATTGTGTCCCTTCTCACAAACACACACACACACACACACACACACACACACACACACACACACACACACACACACACACACACACACATACACACGCCTGCTTGCAGAGACTTAAAACTCATGCTACACACTTTCCTGTTGCTGCTGAGCACGCTCAGACAGACATGCATACTGCAGCAAGCTAAAATCCGTCTGCCTGTTTATCTTCACAACAAAACTACAACGCAGGAAGAACTTTACTTTCTGATGGAAACATCCAAAACTCAGACTATTAGAATTATTCGTGCTACCTCTGAAACATACGTACATGCTTAGCCTCTTTTTAAACAAATTACAATAATTCTCACACATGTACAGCAATTTCAGCAGCTTCCTTCTTGACATTTTCATCACCTTCCAAAATGAGCCATTTCAGGGTTCTGTCACTTTAATGCAAATAAGCTGCTGGTTGCCACGCCCACCTATCCCTGATTGGCTGCTGTGAGGTGCAAAGCTCTGATATCCAGGTGGGACTCAGAGTAGAGCTGCTGTTGTTTCACATCCAGAGCAGAATCCTCCCTAAATGTTGACAGGTGTGTGTGTGTGTGTGTGGGGGGGGGGGGGGTTCCAAGCAAATGCTCCTTATTGTTGAGCTTGGATGATGGAAGGTTGAGAGGCTGAGCTACTCTTTGTTTGGTGATGTCTCAGGTCTATGGGTTTATGGTTGACCATGACTCGTGATGGAGGCTCTGGTGATGCCTTGGTTACCTTGCTTTGAGTTAGCCAACCTATTGACAGATTACTTTGACTGTAAATAAAGTGAATCAGTGGATTTTAAAAATGTGTTCAGATTTGGTGACTTGTCTGATCTAAGTCAATCTTAGACGTACGAACACCTTGTCGGCCAGGTCGCCCATAACAAAAAGGTCTTGATCTTAATGGGTTTTTATCTTGTTAAGTATTTTTTCCCTTTTTTTAAAACCTTACAATGAAGAATTGGTGTGTTAAATGGTGACCAATAGCACTTAATGATGTTTTACTGATGTAAATGTGTCCCTTGTATCCGTGTCTGCTTTTGTACACCTCAACCGTCACCTCATCTCCTACTCTCCACCAAACTATTTCTGGTTTTACCCAGTGTATGCTTTGTTTCTCTCTCCTCTCACTAACAACCCTCTCTAAGCATCCATTTTTAGAGGAAATCCGTGTTTTTTCTCACCCAGATTACCACACTGCTCCTTTTAGAAATGGGACCAGGCAACAGGGATTGTATTGACATACAATATCCTACCGATTAGAGCGGCGGTGGATTGTGAAACGTCAATGGAACCAATAAAGCAGTTTGAGTGTTGTATGGTCATGTAAAAGACACATTACTCAGGTTTAACAAGGCCTCCATCAGAAATAATGACTTTCCTAGAGATGCCTCTCTGATCTGCTCCTTTTCATTCTTCTGCGTTCCAACAAAATGTCTCATAAATTGCAGCAGTTTCAGTTGCTTTTGCAGTGCAGAGCAGCGTTTAGACTACATCTCCTTAAACACAGATCAGCTTTTAACAAGAAGGTCTTTTGTGGCAAGAGCAGCTGTAGAAATCCCACCAGACTTTTAAACTAACAGCTTTTTTAACAGGACAATGTTTTACAAGGCACCAGTTTTCCTGTGAAATGGCAAGAAATCTGCATCCTAGTTGCGACACCTGACAGAAAAACCAACTAGAAAATCTTCTAGTGTCAATAAAATGGTTTGGGAAAAATTTTTCTGGATTCAGACGCCTAAACTCAACAAGGAAGTGACGTAACAGCCTGTAGCAGCTGTTTCCCGCAGCTTCTAAGCACCGGAGCGGCAGGAGATAGTGATGAATGGATCAGATTAGCTTAAAGTAAAAATTAGCCATAGCTTTCTTTGTAGAATGAAGGCAACAGAGTAGTGAGACCTTACATTAGGATTTAGATGTAAGAGCTGGTGAAAAAAAATAAAACAAGTGTGATGTACTACTCAACGATGGTGTCTCAGGGATTAGGAGTTTCATCTTATCGGTGGGTTGCTGGTTCGAACCCTGTCTCTGTGAGTCGCTGTGTAGTTGTTGTGTCCTTGGGTGGAACACTTCACCCTCCTTGCCCCCCTGGGCAGCTGTGGCTACAGTGTAGCTCATCACCACCAGTGTATGAATGGATGACTGACTTATTGTAGTGAAGAACTTTGGAGTCCTCTGACTCCTAAATCACAACAGGTCATTTATAATTGATCATGTAGGTAAAACTGGCATAAACCTGTACACCATTATCCACAAAAACAACTCAGAAAACTCGGTTCTGTTCAGAAATCTTTAGCTCGGCTATGTTTTACATCAGAAACATCATTCGGACATTCAGAAAGTCAACTTCACTCAAAACCTTTTCTGGTCTCCTACACCTATGTCCTGCATTAGCCTCTGATAGAAAATCCTGACAGATCTACGTCTCTCTGTCAATTTTGTTTCCAGAAAACAGCAGAGAACGTCTCGGCTAGTAGAAGATAACTGTCAGCATTAGCAACTCTACCACACAGCAGAACTCCTCCTTGTGTTATTTGTGGAGACAAAACATCTGAATTAAAGCAAACCGGGTTAGTGGTAGAGCCACGTTGCTGTTAGCCAATCAAAGAAGAGATGCCCAAAACTCTGGAAATAAGACTCCAGATTCATGCTGTCGTCTGCCACTTTATCCCCCAGCTGATTTATAAGTCCTCCAAAAAGTGCATCTGAGCTGTTTTACCCTAAATAACTACTTGTAAGACATAAATTCCTGCATGAGACCACTGCAAATGTATTAAGTTATGAGTAAATTATTTTTACACAATTTCTGTAAGAGTTTTAATGTGTCTATGTTTTCCATGAATTGTAAAATAAAGCTTTAAAGAGTCTAACTTCTGTAGAACGTATGGGTTTTGCTTTTCTCCATCTGTCTCTTCAATGGCAACTCCATCCAAAAAGGGGTATTTTTAGCCATTTATCCTTGCATGTTCACCTGTTTCTCCTTCCTCTTGAAAGGGGGGGTGGGGTGGGGTCCAGTTGGTGTTGCCCACATCGGTGACCCCTGTGCTCATAAACAGTTTATTTTCAAAAGTCTTTGTCAGCAGGGGAGCTTTTTTCTCCAAAGAAAGAGCAGGTGCGATGAAAGGAAAAAAACAAAACAAAACAGCATTCACATTAACCCTCTGATGCATGAATTATGAAATCTTCAACCATGATTTTTTAAACATTTTTTTTCATTCATCTTTAGGTGTGAATGAAACAAATTTCAACAAATATCTTTTGTACCATTTTGTTAATTTACAAATACTTTATTACATGTCCATCTCAGTGGACAGCGTGCATTCTGAACATGAAATATGGTGGCTTGACTTACTGAAGTCCAAATGGAGGGGCTCACATGCAATAAAGTCTTCAACAGCTGTGCTTAATAGCAAAAATAAAGAAATAACAATTTTGAGTACCTGTCCACTGTAGTGACCATTATGCATCAAAGGGTTAAAATCGTTTATGAACTCCTAACACCAAAAAGATGCAGCAGAATTCCCCCACAGTGCTATAAAATATGTGTTGGGTATGTTTTAAAATAGCCCTGTATTCAAATAGTCCTTTATCATTTGCAAAAGGGTTTCCTTTCAATTCAATTCAATTCAAGTTTATTTATAAAGCGCCAAATCACTACAAGAGTCGTCTCAAGACACTTCACATAGAAAACGTTCAGTTCATTAAGCCAATCAGTAAAAAGTTTCCTATATGAGAAACCCAGCAGGTTACATCGAGTCACTGACTAGTGTCAGAGTCTTTGCAGCAATCCTCGCACTAAGCAAGCATGCACCCCCCCCCCCCCCCCCCCCACACACACACACACACACCATATATACCACGTCATGTTTTTATGGACATATTCAATGTCAAAGAAAGTAAAACGTTATTATCAGGAGAGGAAGAATGTTTAGGTGGTTAGCAGCAGTGTTGCTATGAGGCAGAGTGCATCTAAAATTTAAGCGAGCAATGCAAGCTCAGAGCAGGACTGACATTTTTCCAGCCCCAATCTCGAGCTACTGGTAAGAAGCTTAGGACAGGCCGGCCCCGTGTGGGGATCTGGGCGGGGCCTTGGGGGTCGGGTCCTGACATGTATGGTGCCGGGAAGAAGGCTGGAACATGCAGCAGTGCCTGGCCGGGTTCAGGGGCCTCAGGTAGACCTTGGCTCCTCTGCTGTCCCATCACAGGGGAGGGGGAGGTCCAGGAGGGGGAGGACCCAACCTTACCTGGATGTCCTATGTCTTAACAACCTACGCTGCACGGCCCGGGCCGACCAAGTACAGATAGGAATGGGGCTTTATATATTCTGGAAGTTGTGCAAATACAGGGATGGGCATAGATATTCTGCTGGGGTGGGGCTGGGTTGGTGCCCTCGGACTCCGTGAGGCTCTGCAATGCTGCTGCTTTGGGCCCTGGCAAGATGGGCTGGGGTCTCCATGCCCTGGGTGGCATTTTGACAACAGAGGTGCCTATTGGGGCTAGTGGGGGAGCTGGCTCCCTGGAGGGCTAAGCCCAACCAGCCATTCCTCCCCATCCCCGCATATTTTTCTCCTCCTGCTCCCTCACATCATCACACAAACATACACATAGGACCTTGGGGGTGGACAAGTCAGGGAGTGCGGGTACAGACCCCATTTCCGCATTCCTGTGGCAACCTGCCCCCCAAATTTATTTGCACCTTACACACTTCCACCAACGACATTCCACGCAAATACACAAGTAGGGCCTTGGGAGTGAGCACATTCAACGGCAGTTGGCAGGGGGATTTCTCAGCCTCATACCGAGTGCCGGTGCCCACTTCCAATTTTAAACTGCATTTAGACACCGAGGGCTGTGGGTGCAAGTGGGGTGGTGTGGTGGCATCAGCTGGCATAGGCCGGACAATGCCCGCACTGCCCGCTCACCACAGCCATGGAATACACCTCATCAACACGCACTAACACTATATTGGAGCAGGCGGAGGGAGACTAGGAGTGTTAGCACACCTCTGTTGTTGCTTTGCTTCCCGGGGCTGGAGGCTAGGAGGGAGATCTGGTCGTCTGGTTGGGGTCTGGGTGGTGGGCTGCTTTGCTCAGTGTTGGGCGGGGGAGCCTGCTCATCAGCACCCCAGCAGAAAGGGTCAAACTCTGGTAACCGGTGATGGTTGTACCCAATGTGCAGCAGTACCGGGACCAGAGTGCATAGGGTGTGTATGGGGAGCATGAGTGGGTGTCCGGCGTGCATTTTTGTAAGTCTTTGGTTGTATGTGCATGTGTGAGCATGAGGGAGGGAGTGTGTGACTGTGTTTGTGTATGACTGTATATGTCAGGTGGGGCCTTTGACTCCTCTCTTCTCCTGGGACTTCTTTTTATGATATAGATCTTCGTCTCCCCTCCCCCTGCCACACCTGGTGTGGGGTGTGGTGCCTTAGTCTGCCTGAGTGTTCGTGGCTCCCAGGTCAGGGGGTTTAAGATTTTTGGCGTCTGCCTGATCAATCCCGGTGGCTGCCTGGTGGGGTCTGGGTCCCTGGCGGGGGTGGTCGCCCCTGGGTCCCGGGTCGCTGGATCCTGGGCTCGGTCGGCTAGGGGTGGGAGGCTGCGGGCGGACCTGTGGGCTTGCCGCTGATATCTCCCGGGACTCTGCCGGCTGCTGGTTGTGGCCCTCCGGGGCGATCCTCTGTGCCTCTCGAGGGGGGCGGGGGCCTTTCTGGTTGCAGTCTCCTTGGGGTTCCTGCGTTCTGGGGCAGCACTTGGATCTCTGGGACTTGGAGCTCCCCCCGTCTCCTACACATCTTTGTGGGGCAGATCCGTGGTGCCTCACACTCTCTATTGGACGCTCTTATAGAGAAACCTTACATAAACAAGCGCGTGTACACACACAGGTGCTCACATGGTGCTCTCAAATGTATGGGCTTGGGCACGTTCAACACTTGTCTTAAGGCTGTCGTTGCCACTAAATGCACTCTGATTTATTATCGTGTGATTGTCCAGTTAAACAATGTTGATTTTATATTTCATCATCAGGTTGACGCAGTGATAGCTTGCTCCTGATGTATTGTTGTGTGTCCCATTTTTTTCTGCTCTTCTCTTTCTGCAGGTCTAGAAGCAGACTCTTTTTCATTATTGTTTATTTTTGTGGAAACCCCCCACCTTTTGTCTTTTCCTTTCTCTTTCACCTCTGACTCCGTGTCCGGTCGGAATTACAAAGCAATCAAAAACCATAACAATAAATTTTAAGTATCAGGCGTGACATTAAAAGCAGACGCTTTGATGCTCCACCTGAGAGTAAATCTGTAAGGCTTGTCACCAGCATTCAGACATCAATTCTGTTTGCTTCACTGCCAGACAGGACATGGGGAAAAAAATAAGAAGAAGAAGCTTAGGACAACTGACTGACATTTTACCCAAGGTATTGGTCATCTGAGGAGTCTGGAAATCTCCAAATGAGCCCTACTTTAGTGTTTCTGTCATTGGATTCAACTAACTACAGTTTTGGAAATCTTTTTGTTTGTTTCAGTGAGAAAATAAAAATATGTCAAACAGAGAATTCCCCATTGAGGTCAGGTGAGACAGGGAAAGGAAGTTAATACGTAAATGAGTGGGGCGTTAGAAATATATATGGTGACAATACATCTAGATGTTACAAAACTAATTTATAGGGAAAATTAAAGAAAATACTCATTACATAACCTACGATTGATGTAGTGGCTTTGATTAAAACTGACATGCTAAAACATTGGGTGATCAATCAACAATCATGGTCACCTGGCTTCTCATAAATAAATATGAGTAATCTACAATCATGTTTTCCAGCCTGCAGAGAAAAGTGGTTTCTAGTTAATACCCATAACCTGTAGCTACATGAAACTTAAGACTGCAAATGCTGATTAAACATTTATGTGCCACTAAGCTCTTTGAAGAGGAAACATGATGTTTTTGCCTACATCTGGATTCTGAAGTGAGAAAATGACCATAGCGGAGCAAAAACAGAGTGGGAAGCTGGGGGTAAAAGTTATACTGAAATATTTTTTCAGAGGGAAAGTTCAGATCTTTTAAAGTAGAATTTCATTTAAATAACCTTTTATTTACGAGCATCAGGGTGGAGAAACACATGGAATTGATGCACTAATGATTAGTCACAGTGAAGCCAGCCTCAACTGCTACAGCTAGCAAGCTAATAACAGTAGAATTTGGTAGATCTTTTTGATCATTTTCAGAGAAACCACCTTCAAAAGATAAAAATGTACTCCTGCCTTAATTCAATCAAACTACTTGCTGTAAATGTGCGTAGTTTCAGTAATTTGTGCTTTGTGGGCACCTTTTCAAATAGCAATGTTCTATTTGTGGTCACTTGCAATACTTTTTTCTGTACAATAAATCCTGTAAACAATTACACCAACATGTAGGATCTAGGCCCACATTGAGTACTTTTTCTATTTTGTGTTTTCAAAGGTAGTCAATCCATATTTTTACACAATTAAAGGGAACGCGTCTTTCTTTTTCATATGCTTGTGTTGTGATGCGGGTCTCTACTGCCTCTATAAACACTCCGAATGTGAGTAAAATCCATCCATCTGTTTTCTGTCAGTGCTTGATTTCAGCAATCATAAATGAGCTGTTGGAAAATGTCCCTTATTGTGATGTCACAATAAGTAAAGTCGGCATGCAAGCCCGCTCACCTGTCGTTGATTAGCGAGGCTTCTGCTCGGAACATGGAGGTACTTTAGCTTTACGCTGAGCCTCCCAGATATCAGAGCCACTCATTTTATAGCCGCCAATTGAGGTTGGGTGGGTGTGGCCAGTATAAACGCCTTTGCATTAAGTGACACGGTCCTGAAACAGCTCATTCTGGAAGATATTGAAAACTAATTGCATTTTGTGAGAGGCATTTAGTGCAAATGACCTGCAATAGAATAGCACATTTCTGAGTAGGAAGAATCCAAAGTGCTTTACACCATAATGAATCATTCATCCATTCATAGTCTGATGGTGATGAGCTACGTTGTAACCACAGCTGCTCTGGGCCACTCTTGCAGATGTGATGATCTGTGTAAATCCTGTTTAGAGGGATGCGTTGGCTGGAGGTGGATAAGGCGTTTTGAACTTAACATCGAGTCATGGACGTTCCCTCCTTTGGCTCAATCTTCCACACCACATTAGCTGGAAGTGTGGACATATGGCTCCTTCAGCAAAGCATTGAACCCATTCTCCTGCACTCATCATCTGTCTGTCCTGGATCCAGATGAGGAAGCGATTGGCCATATGCCTCTCAGATGTAACCTTAGAGAGAGGAGCGAGGAATGGAGGGGAGGCTCTCCACTCAGCCGCCCTGGAGCGAAACAATGTTCTGCTCCTGTGCTCTCCTTTGGTCAAAGGAGGTGACGGAAGCAGAGCAAGTAAAGGAGGGGGAAGGAGGAGAAGGAGTTGGAACAGAAGGGGGAGGTGTGTATTCTTGGCACACACTCTCTTCTTCACTTCTTTTGGCAGACAAGCCATCTGACACAAGTGATTACTCATCTCATTACAGTCAGTGCTTAACCTCGTGTGTGTTTGTGTGTGTGTGTGTGTGTGTGTGTGTGTGTGTGTGTGTGTGTGTGTGTGTGTGTGTGTCTGTGTGTGTGTGTGTGTGTGTGTGTGTGTGTGTGTGTGTGTGTGTGTGTGTGTGTGTGTGTGTGTGTGTGTGTGTGTCTTAAAGATGCTTGGTTGTGTAAACATCCATGTGCTCCTGCTCTCGTGTGACCTCTTGTGTTTAAACCTCGACTCCAGGAGCTACTGGAGGGTGCCGTTTGATCCCAGAATATCTGAGTGGACAAATGTGGTTTAAGAGGGTTTCTTGCCTGCTTCTGGAGTCGTGTGTTCCTGTCATGTTGGCTGCATGTGACCGAGGCTCACTGGTCCAGTGAGCCGGACTCGTGTGTGTCATTAGAGCTCTTTTGTTGAGCGTGTCGAGCTGAACATGCTGAAGCTTTAGGTTTTGCTACATTTGCAGAAAGCTTTGATTATACACCCTCTAGGTTTTCACTGTGTGTGAAAAAGAAAACAGGAAACACTGAGGGAGGCATAAACAAGAGCTGTTGTTCAAAGGGTTCTTATCAGGTGATGCACAATGTAGTCCGAAGGTCACAGACCACTACTGGGGATGCTTCAGACTCGTTCAAATTAATATTCTAATCTTAATTAACCACTAGCATCCTTATTGCTTCATGTTGCAGAAACACCGAGTGGGTCCTTCCTCTAACTGACAGTGACTCAGTGCATCTAGTCTAATAAACATTTGCAAAACTGTAAAGAGTAAAACTATAAAATAATATCTTGGCAAACAGCCAGTTTCTCCCTGGGCTTCCAACCAGTTCACAAATGGCTGAAAACACAAAATAGCAGCAAAGCAAACAAAGAGAATCACATTTTCCACTGGACTCCCACTGAAATGTAACATACAGTAATTTCAATGGGGGCTGACTTCAGCGAAAGGTATTACCCACAATCCATTGGGAATCTTGAGAAGAAGGTGGAGCAAAGATGAAAGTATTTTATAACAGGACGATGATTTTTATTCGTGCTCTGCATGTTTAGACAAATATTTAATGAGTGTAAATTTTGTCAAATTATTGTTTGGTTGCTTATTTAAAAGTTGTTAATAAAGATTTTTTGTAGAGAAGTAGCACAAACATGCAGAAGACCATAGGGCAAAGTGCTCGTTTTGAGACTGGACCTTAGTCTTTGTTTACAATCTGTCCCCATACTTCCTGGTTCCAGAGCCAATCTTATTTAAGTCCGAAGGGTTTTGTAGTCCAACACGGCAAGTGCTGTTGCGCCGGCATTCTTAAGTAAACACCAGGAAACAAGCAGCAGTGTTGTGGAAAAAATGTTAGCCAGTGTAGCGTTAGAGAATTCATGATGGTCTGCCCTTAACAGCTGCCCCTTGGCGGTGTTACCGTGTGAAGGGGCAGCTGTTAAGGGCAGACCATCATGAATTCTCTAACGCTACACCAGTAAACAGGAGCAACCCGGAAGTTATTTCTTGTACCCCCTGAAAACTCACGGGATCTTTTTTGTTTCCTTTGGTGTTGGGTGAAGAAGGCTAAGGGCAAACGTTGAGCTAACAATGCTAACGGTGAATTAGAAGCAAATAGTCAGCTCTAAAAAAATCTAAAGGCACTTATGTCAGTTACCAACAACTGGATTTTACAGTAACGTGATTTTATCTACTAACAACTTACTGTGTGTGGCTCGTCTTCGTTCGTCATCTAGAATCTTCTGGTTCTGATCTCTAGCTGGCAACAGCCATGAAACTCAGGGGTTGGAAGGAGACTGGTTTATTTTGATTCATGGACTGTAGTACCCACATCTGACCACAAGATGTTTTTCTCAAGTCATGCACCTTTGACAGCACACTTTGTACATTCATTGGCCATTTTATTAGGTACATCTTACTAGTACCGGGTATAGTATAGTTGTTGGAAATGCTTATGATACCTAGTACAACCCAATTAGCATTTTCCCTGAGCCTTCAGGAGACCGTAGACAGGTCTTGTCAGGCTCTAGTCGTCATCAGTGTACCCTGATCTCTAAAAACAATCCTAAAGGGGTTTCCCCACTCACTCACCTCCACAGTCTTTTCCAGTTCAGTCACTGGGAGGCTGCAGACTGGTGTGACATACCAGATAAAGGAAGGAGACAAACCTGTTGTCATGTTTGTGGCCAGAGGAGACAATGGTAAATGTTCAGCTTTGTGACAGTTGCGTGCTGGTGGAGCTGTTGTAACATACCCACTACGGGTCAGGCCGAGTGATTTGTATTATCATTCTACATCTGGAGGTCAGGCTTTGGGTGGGGTTGATATAAAAACATCACTATTTTCTTGTAGTCAAAGCAAACTACATATTGAAAAACAAAATACAACTGAAAGGTCCAACCTCTGTTTTTAAAGCTCCCCCTTAGAGTACCAAAGTCTGCAGGTTGCTTGATCGGGTAAAACATCGGTTTGTGACACACACACATCAGATACACAGCTCTGTCAGCGGACAGAGGATAGCAGCATTCCCAGGCAAAAACCCCGTCCCTTTCCTAACCCTGACAATCATGAATGTATTATGATCCAGAACGATGATTGGATAAGGTTTTTCATAGGTTGTACATTTCAGAGTTTACTAAAATTATTACTTTTTATAAACAAAACAATTCATTTATTAGTTGCCATTGGTAGGTGAAGAGTATTTCAAGTAATACGCTCCAGGAAAACTCTCAGACTGCAACAGCTTGCTGGGATTTTCAGAATCCTAAATAATTCTAAAACTCTGCTGATTGGAGCTGCTTTAAGGTGGCAGTAGTACACGCGGGTCCTTTAAGTGTAGCTTAATAGTTCAGTCGGACAAGTTTTTTAATACATAACTTTTACACTGAAACTTTAAAACTGGTTAAAATATGCCCTGCAGAACTTTAAACAAGCATGTTGGAGAAACAGGAGCTGATTGCCACTCCCCGTTAAGGTACGCATGAGCAGCCGTTTGCTGTCATTTCTTTACTGATTGATTTCTAACTCCCTGCAAACAGATATTGACAGCTGTGTTAGCCTTTGATTTGGGTATATCAACAAATAGTGTGCAAGTGTTTGAGCGTCAGCTGTGAATAAATCTCCTGCATGTGCTCTGCCCGCATCCTAAATCAAACCCAGTAAATAAAAACGAAGGAAAGACAGCCACATAATAGTGCTGAAGATGAAAGCTGCAGCTCTCCATAAAAATTCAGCAAGTTAGAAAAGGGGTTTGCCTGGGAAACACTTCAGAGCACACTTTTGTTTGCTTGCAGCTCCCTACACAAGTCAAACTCAGCACTTCATATCGAGTGGCTTGTTCCTCTGTTGTCATTTCCATTTCTATTCCTCTCAGGTGTGTGAAAAAGGACTTAAATATGTTGGATGAGCAAATGTCAGCAGAACAGCTTCAAATAATAAAGTGCCATTCAAAATTACACCAGCCCACACACACAATTGGTTATTTCTCATTGTCTGTTTTAAAGGAAAGCCGGTTTTCTGCTGCTTTTAAAGCATTTGAGGAAAAAAATCAAGCATAAAAAGTAACATCCAGTTTTGTCCTGAATGTAGCCGAGGCTACAGCCAGCAGCTTTACTTTGGTCCTGAGGAGGGAAAGGGGTTAAGAAGATGGAATTGTTACCGCACTTTCATTGATCCACGTTGCTGTGCTCACACCTAAACGACTAAAAAGAGTCTAATATGGATAATTAGACAACCAGATCAGCGATTTTAGCTCTTCCGAGTTTTCTACTGCTTATTGATCTTCCACATCTTAATAAACACAACGGAGCTTTACTGCCTCATGAGTCTTGGAGTTAGCACACAAAGATAAGCTAACTGCCTTAAACATTAAGCTCCTCAAGATGGCTGATCTTCTGAGATTGTAATATTGATTTGCAGTTTGTAATCTTTGGTTGCAGGAGAATACCCGGGAGAGTTTAGACATTAAATAAATGCACAAAAACCTGTTTTTTGGTTTGTTTGTTTCTTGTTACAACCGGGTGATGATATGTGGAGGAGGGTGTAACAAAAGTAAAGCGGGTGTGAGAAATGCACCAGAGTAAACGGTTCACAGATCACCGCCACCAGGCCGGCTCAGCACCAAGTGATCTGGGGATCTCAGAGCTTCCATGCAGGGCCATGTTCTTTGAGCGTTTTGAAGACTCTGCTGGTGATCACTAGTTGGGGTCAGCTGTGCAAGTTACAGAGGGAGGGAGGAGGAGTAAAGCAGAAGCGTTTTATAGTGCTGTCCCTGGTGCTGGAGCAGGAGCGCTGGCCGTGGTGCTATACCTGGAGAACAGAAGGAGCACGGCGTTTAGACTGGAGCTGGAACATTTCTATTCAGCCTGATTAGTTTCCGTTAACTTCTGAGCATCCCCTCAAACATTTGCATAAATCTCCTGCAATATTCTCCTGTTGATATTCTTTTTTGTGTTGTTTATGGCAGTTGGCAAGCAAGTGTGGACCAAGATTGTTGATATTCTCTAGTTTTGAGCTTTAGTGCTCTTAGGGGCCTGTTGCACAAGAATGGATTAAGTAATCTAGAATTGGTGACTGAGCTGAGCTCAGCCAATACAAAACAGAGTTCAGGCTTTATTGGTTGCACAAAGACTGAGTCGGGAGGAGCAGACGTGGATTTTTCAATCCTGTGAAATAAATCCTGGATAAGTGTACACTCATGGCTCCATCAAATAGACCACGCCACTGATCACAGACTCACCATGGATCATAGAGTGGCTAACCCATTAATGGTAATGGAGGCATACGAGGAGGTAAACAACTGCATTAATAAGAAAGGCAACACCAATTTTACTGCCCCTATCCCGTTTTTGTTCAACTGGAGGACAGATCAGTCGAGGCAGAAAAACCAGCATGTCCTGGCTTAGTCCCTCATCCTAGTTTGGTGCATTAGGCCCCTGGTGAATTCAAGTCTCAGGTGTTTGGCTGGATCCTCATGGGCTCCTGACCGATCACTCTTACATACAGTTCGGTCCTGCTGTATGTCCTAGAGTGACCAACACCACCAAACTGACTGACCTTCAACACTCATGGCCAGTTGACCTTGAGATAAATGACTCATCTCCTTTTTTTCTGGATGTTTTTGACCTGTTAGCTTGTTTTTAGTTTTTTTCTTCTACATTCTGTCTGTAGGGGAGTTAGTTTGTGTTGTGTTTCTCATTGTGCATTAAATCACCATGTAGTGTTCAGCATCTGGTGGTGTCGGAAAGGGCTATGTCAATAAAAGATGATGAAGAGGAAGATGCAAAGGGTGATGATGATGATAAAGATTATGGTGGATGATGTGGATGATGAAGGGGATTTTGATGATGATGATGGTGATGATGATGATTATGAAGAAGAAGAAGAAGTTGTTGTTGTTGTTGATGATGAAGAAGACAATGGTGATGTTGATGAAGTAGAAGAAGGAGATAATGATGATGTTGTTGTTGTTGTTGATGATGATGATGATGATGATGATGATGACAATGGTGATGATGATGATGATGATGATGGTGTTGATGAAGGAGAAGATGAAGAGGAAAATGAGGATATTGATGATAATGATGATGATGATGATGATAATGATGATGATGATGAAGACAATGGTGATGTTGATGATGATGATGGTGTTGATGAAGGAGAAGATGAAGAGGAAAATTAGGATATTGATGATGATGAAGTAGAAGAAGAAGATAATGATGATGATGTTGTTGTTGTTGTTGATGATGATGATGATGATGATGATGGTGATGATGATGATGATGAAGTAGAAGAAGAAGAAGATAATGATGATGTTGATGATTATGATGATGATGATGATGATGACGATGATGATAATGAAGTAGAAGAAGAAGAAGAAGATAATGATGATGATGTTGATGATGATGATGATGATGATGATGATGATGAAGAAGAAGAAAAAGATAATGATGATGTTGATGATGATGATGATGATGATGATGAAGACAATGGTGATGTTGATGATGATGATGGTGTTGATGAAGGAGAAGATGAAGAGGAAAATTAGGATATTGATGATGATGATGAAGTAGAAGAAGAAGATAATGATAATGCTGATGATTATGATGATGATGATGAAGACAATGGTGATGTTGATGATGATGGTGTTGATGAAGGACAACAAGAAGAGGAAAATGAGGATATTGATGATGATGATGATGATGATGATGATGGTGGTGTTTAAAACCTCATGGTTGAGCAATGGGATGGCATTCTATAGCAATATTTGCCCAAGCTGGTGACCCGTATGAGGAGGCGGAGCCAAGCTGTTGTGGCTACATGTGGCTCTTCCACACACTACTGAGGCTCCTGAGAGGAGCAAATGAATTAGTTTTAAAATGGCTGACACGTGTTTAAAGGTCCAGTCACCAGAACAACTCAGCATACCACCATAAAGAGATTTGAGGCATTTCCCTGCAGGCACTACGTCAGAGTTAGCTGTTTTACTAATTCTACTAATGCATCACCAGGTGGTGAAGTAGTAGTGTCTAGTAGTGTCTAATCAGCAAGTCCAGCAGTATTTATTTTTTTATTTTACCAATAAACATCTTCACAAAAAACAAATAAACAACCAGAATCAAACTAGTGTATAAATGTGAGCTTTGACAGCCACTGGCTAAGTTCTACAACAAGACCCAGATGGTCCAAGAACAGAAACTGTCCTGGTTCAAGTCCCAGCTACAGCCTTTGTGCATGGAGTTAGCATGTTCTCCCCAAACACAGATATGTTGTCTCTGACTGCTCTGGTTTCTCCTGCTGGCATAACACATGCAGGGTGGCTTCATTTGAAAGATGATTTGAAAAAAAAAGCTTCTGCAACAAGCATAAACATACATTTATGGATGTTTCATGGTAGACTTTTATTGCCCTTTAGCTCATGCATGAATGCAATTGTTTGTATTTTTATTTCAGTTTTAAATGCAGCAAAATGAGTACAAACTCTGTCTTAATCAGGAATATTTTAAACAGGAGGTTTTCTCAGTTGGCCAGTTAGCTGATAATTACACAGATACTCCTAACTGGGCTTTTTACTGGATCTGAACACAGTTTTCTTTGCAGCACATGCCCTCAGCTCCTGAGTCACCAGGTTATGATGAGACTGTGGGTTTCTGCTCCTTCTTTTTAAGAATCCAGTCTTTTAGCTCTGGGCTTGTTTTCAAAGTCTTGGCTGCTTATTTCCTGTCACACAGTCTGAGCAGAACTAGATAGCTGTGGGTTTGCAGAAGATGCATTTGAGGGCGAATAAGTAAACGGTGGATTGCACTCTGCACCATGAAAATGAAATATTAAGCTAATCTGCATGCAACTATTATTAAAGGGACCGTGTTTCTGTGAAAGCATCATAAACTATCAGTATTCAACTGCTGTTCATCAGCCTCAACATCATCGACAGCCTCATCGTGAAGAAGCAGAAATGTGTTGTACGTACTAGCAAGTATTAGCATTAACATTAACATTAGCTAATCACTATTAGCATTAACGACCATTTCTGATGTCTTAAAGGAGTGATGTCTAATCCTGTTCCTCCAGACCACCATCCTGCATTTGTTAAAGCTGGAGGGCCAGTATTCAGCTTGTTTCAGTTGTTTCTCTGCTCCAACACACCTAATTCAGTAGTTAAATCACCTGTTCAGCAGCTCATCAAGCTCTGTAGAACCACACTAATCATCTGCTAAATGGTAACAAATGTGTTGAAGCAGGAAAACAACTAAAACATGGTCCTCTAGGTTCCTCTTGTCATAGAGGTTTCTCTACTTCACCACACCTGGTGTTATCCAGTAGGTATTTATTCTGCAGAGCATGATGACCTTCTGAACAGGTCATCAAACCATTGAACCAAATGTGCTGGAGCAGAGAAACGACTGAAACATGGTAGATATTGGACACCTCTGTCCCTAAACAACTCTAGTTTTATTCTGTTGAAGTACGGCATAATTAAATTCATTTGGAGGATGAGAGCAGCTGTGTGATGTAAAACGTGGCATTCAGTGACCAGAAGAAACTCTTCGTGAAACAACAAATCCCCATGAATTACGTAGTTGTGAGGGAATTTTGTGGTGTTTTGAGTTTAGTAACGACGATTTTAAAATGACGTGATCAGTGCTTATTATCTTTTGCTTCACAAGTAACTCTTCTAAAGCTGGTTATTTTGTTGTAGCTTCTGCTGATTTACAACCAATCAGTGTGAGTCAACCAAAAGCTCCACTCAGCTGCTCTGCCGGGCCCTTCCGGGTACCTACCCCTGTTCAGGGAATCTGAAAGGTCTGCAGGCTGACTTTCAGCCCGCCCGGTCAAGTGGAGACACGTGCATGCCGGGAAGTTTCGGTAAAATCACGCTGAAGTTCCGATACTGGAAACACACCTAATTATTATCATCCATGCTTTGAGTTTGTCAGAATTTGGTGGGCTTTGTTCATCCACCATTCTCAATGTTCGACAAAGTTCTAAGTGGGATTCATGTCTGTGGAGTTTACTGGACCTAGACATGTTGATGCTTGTTCTTGATCCATTTTCTGGCCTGGTGCTCCATCATGCTGGAGAAGACAATGTTCAGCACCAAACTGTTGTTGGGTGGTTGAAGGAGTTCCTCAGGGCAGGTGTTTAGGTACCATTTTTTATTCACGATTGCTCTGAAGCCAAACTGTGAGTGAGCCAGCTTGACGGTGCTATTTTCATAATTTCTGGGCAGAGCTGTAAAATACTTTCTTTTGTTATAAACAAGAGGTAGACTCTTTCTCCAACCCTGCTGTTAGAAATCTGTGAGAGAAAGCAAAACGTGAAAACGTCTTAAAAGGGATATTTCACCCCTTTGTGAAATTGTGTCTTTTTCCATGTTTCCCAGAGTCAGTTAAGTGAGAAAAACACATTTTGTAGCCAGCACAGTAATTTTCTGTTTTAGCTTAGCATAAACAATGGAACTGAATTGCAGGAACTAGCATTTTGTGTCCAAAAATGATTAAAATTACTCAATATGACTCAAATTATTCCTGGTGAGCTCAATAATCATATTGACTGCAAATGAAAGTAAAAAGCTACACGCAGGATTTCCAGGAGCCGATTTAGACTTGGGACTACCTTATGACACAGTGGTCGAAAAAGTAATTTTAATCACTTTTGCACACAATATGCTAGTTCCTGCAATTCACTTCCATTGTTTATGCTAAGCTAAAGCAGACGGACTGCTGCCAGACCAGAAGAATTACTGCGCCGGTTAAAAAAAGCTTTTTTCTCACTTACTTAACTCTGGGGAACATGGAAATAGACAAAATTTCACTTAGGGG
This sequence comes from Nothobranchius furzeri, assembly GCF_043380555.1. Classification (NCBI taxonomy): domain Eukaryota; kingdom Metazoa; phylum Chordata; class Actinopteri; order Cyprinodontiformes; family Nothobranchiidae; genus Nothobranchius; species Nothobranchius furzeri. The sequence continues at coordinate 110,414,990 of NC_091741.1, forward strand.
TGAAATATCCCTTTAAAGTTCTTCTGAAGGGGCAACTGAACAAAAGCAAGTCAACCCTAATCCTCCAAAATAAATGGTAAATGGCCTGTATTTGATATAGCGCCTTCTAAAGTCCTGGAACCCCTCAAAGTGCTTTACAACACAATCAGTCATTCACCCATTCACACACACACATTCACACACTGGTGGGGATGAGCTACAATGTAGCCACAGCTGCCCTGGGGCGCACTGACAGAGGCGAGGCTGCCGAGCACTGGTGCCACCGGTCCCTCCGACCACCACCAGCAGGCAACGTGGGTTAAGTGTCTTGCCCAAGGACACAACGACAGCGACAGACTGAGTGGGGTTCGAACCTGCAACCTTTCGATCCTGTGCCACCGTCGCAAATAAACAAGTTGCTTTGGAAAACTGAAGTTTTCCTAATCTAAGTTCAATATTTGACACTATACCCTCTATTTCCCCACACAACCTACTGAGGAACACATTGTAAAGGTTGGTTTATGCTTGACGCGTCCGCGAGGTCCGCATGGCTCCGCACGGAAAAGTTGCGTCATTTTGCGTCATTTTAACAACCACGCCCCTCCGCCGCGCCTCCGCACGTCCCAGAATTTCCGCAACGCGCACCTCGGAAAATTTCTAACCACGCGGACAGACGCGGAAAAACATGTCGGACCGGCAAGAACTAGAATGGCAGAGTTCGTAAATACAGACATTTGTATGATTCAGCTCTCAAAGATCACCGTGATCAACATGTTGTAAATAATTCTTGGAGAGAAATAGCTCACACTGTCGGAAAAGACGAGGACGCTGTTAAAAATGCTGGAATGCCATGTTGTAAACAGTAATTTTTACTTCTACTACGGTGTAGTGTTGGATGCATGCCGTAGAGCTCCATGCTGCCCCGTTCAGTTTGGGAGAATATTGGCTCACCGCAGAGACAAGCCGCATGAACCATAAACTCTGCGAGTTGTGAAGCGCGTTCCATCCGCGAGCCGCATCACCGCGCGGAAAGTGAATGTGTCAAGCATAAACCAAGCTTTAGACAGCTCCAGACAAATGTACAAAGCTAAATAGGAGTATGAAAAAACAACTTCTAACATTGCTTTAGAAATATGCCTATGTTTCCCGTTTCTTCTGGCTGAGGTGAAACATAGTGCAGCACGCAAATGCTCTTATCTTGTTTCTCTGTCTTGTCTGAGCCTTGCCAAATTAAAGCAATGTAAGACAGAAATGTCGGTGTAAAGTTCCTTGTTATGTCAAAGACTGAAAAGCTCCATCTCTGATCTTTTGCAGCATAAACGACATTGTTAGTAATGAAGTAATGCAGGAAGTTTGAGGTTCTCTTTTGCACTAGGTTCATGTGTTGAGACGGCTGTTGTCATTTGTTGAGTAGGGCATTTTATCAGTTTTTCGGGACCAATGTGCAAAAATAAAACGAGACGAAAACATTTTTACTGAAAATCCTCCAAAGTAGATCAGATCAAAGAAGATAAGTTGACTATTGTGCTTGATCATGACTATTAGCAGGTTGGTAATAAGTGTCCATCTAGAAAATTAATAAGCTATTAAATAAAGCATTAACAACTACATAACCATATTATGTAATACATTACTTAACAGATACCTAGCCTGTTGTCCTACCCTTCTCACTAGCCTAGTGGTAGGGTGTCCGCCCTGGGACTGGGACTTTGGGGTTTAAATCCCAGTCAGGTCATACCAAAGACTTTCTAAAAATGGGACCCAGTGCCTCTTTGCTTGATGCTCAGCTTTAAGGGTTGGATATCGGGGGTTAAACCACCAAATAGCTCCCGAGCACAGCCATGGCTACAGCTCACCGCTCCCCACAGGGAAGGGTCAAATGACGAGATGAATTTCACCAGTGCGTGATCACTAATGGGATTTTGACTTTAACTTTACAGACATCTAATATTTACCAATAATGGTAATATTAATAAAGAGACCCTTTGGTTATTAATGCTTAATAACACACTAAGTAACTGCATTACATGGCTCTTCTTTTAACACAGCAAAAGTGTAACTTTTATATTGTTTCGCTGACATTTTGACTAACACTGTAGCCTTCCTTGGAGATTTGCGGCTGTTGGTGGCAACACTTTCTTCTCCGTTTATCAGCGGGAAGCAGAGGACGATGTTGCCCTCTGCTTCCCGCGCTCTCCTCGCTGATGACACAATTAAAAAACACAACTTAAACACACCAACAAACCAACACATAACAGTCAGAAAAAGATTACGGTAGAATACCCAAAAGACACAATGTCAGCAGGACATAGTGTAGAGTCATATACGAAATCTCATGCAAACTCTGCAATAAAGCATACACATGAGAAACCGAACGCCAACTCAACACACAAACAATAGAACATATAAAAGTCTAAGAAGGAAACAAATTGAAGACACACAAGAGCCGCAAAACAAGAAGCAGAAAGTACAATACAGAAATCAGACGTAACAGACCACTGCACAAGGGAAAATCATATGACACTGAGAAGGAGCACAATCATAAAGAATAAAAATACAAAAGATGGATTAAGGAAGCCATAGAAATAAGGAGTTGTGGACACTCAACCATGAACAGAGATGATGCGGTCTACACGTTGGATCACGCATGGGGCTGTGTATGGAACTAGGATTGGGACAAGATTACATGTACCTTGTGCCAAGCTTTGTACGCTGTAACATGTTTTGTAACTGTAACTTTCATTTTGTAGCATGTAATTCTTGTTTTGTAACACGTAACATTTGGTACGTAACATTAAACTTTTATTATGTAACTTGCAGAAAACAGTCAATGTGCAAGTTTCAAAACACACATCTCAGTCTACAGTTACAAAACTTAAGTACTTTGCCACAATCATCGTTCCCTAGATTGCAACCAGTAGTCCTGCCCCTGCAGCTGAAAAACACCCCCACAGCATGATGCTGCCACCGCCATGCTTCACTGTTGAGACTGTGTAGGACAAGGGATGAGCAGTGTCTGGTTTTATCCACACATACCGCTTAGGATTAAAGAATTAACCCTCTGATGCATGAATTATGAAATCTTCAACCATGATTTTTTAAACAATTTTTTTCATTCATCTTTAGGTGTGAATGAAACAAATTTCAACAAATATTTTTTGTAACATTTTGTTAATTTACAAATAATTTATTACATGTCCATCTCAGTGGACAGCGTGCATTCTGAACATGAAATATGGTGGCTTGACTTACTGAAGTCCAAATGGAGGGGCTCACATGCAATTAAGTCTTCAACAGCTGTGCTTAATAGCAAAAACAAATAAATAACAATTTTGAGTACCTGTCCACTGTAGTGACCATTATGCATCAAAGGGTTAATCTTGGTCTCATTAGACCAGAGAATCTTATTTCTCACCAGCAATGGGTCCTATGGGTGTCTTTTAGCAAACTGTTTAGAATGTTTACTTCATTATTCGGCGCTATTTAAGTTAATTGAATTGAAGATCCATGCAGGCCTTCATGTGTCTTACACTGAGGAGAGGTTTCTGCCATAAAACCCTAACTAGATGATGTTGATGTCTTCTTTCCTTTCCCCATAAAGAAAAACTCCTTTCCTCAGACCTTGGGTCACCGCGGCCTTTAGTTTTCATTCCAACACATTTTTCATCTGTTTATGCTTGATGTAGCTTTCTACACTTCACTTCAGAGCGTTTATCTGCTTTTCATGTAGAAATTCAAGAGCCTGTAGGGGTGCCTGAAACTTCTAAAGCAACTGAATCAATAATCACACATGGAGTCTAGAAGGTCTCCTGCTTTAAGAAAGAAATCTCAAGATTTCAGATCTAAACTTGAAGCATCTTCCTACAGGAATAAAACACATCTGGTCTCAGAAATCACGTCTCGATGTGTGTGTGTGTGTGTGTGTGTGTGTGTGTGTGTGTGTGTGTGTGTGTGTGTGTGTGTGTGTGTGTGTGTGTGTGTGTGTGTGTGTGTGTGTGTATCAGCATAGCTGTTGCTCCATGTGGGTGGACAGGCAGACAGTACCCTCACTCTGGCCTGGCATCCAACATCCTTGGGAAAGTTGAGAGAGAAGGAATAGTGTAGGAGACATACTAGGGAGGGAGAGAATGAAATGTACACAAAGAAGGGAAGACTAACAAAGCCATAAAGGAAACTGCTGTGGAGAAACGTTAGTTTGGGTCAAATCTTTAACACACATTTATTATCAGAAGAGTTTCTAGGATCTGTTAACACTCAGAGGATGTGATGTGAACGGCTCTCAGCTACTAGCATGTCGAATCGTAGCTCCACATCTGTTTATGCTGTTTACACGTCTGTCCATTAGGTGTGACAGCATACTTGAATGGGGTTGACTCCAGAAGAGAGAGTGTGTGTGTGTGTGTGTGTGTGTGTGTGTGTGTGTGTGTGTGTGTGTGTGTGTGTGTGTGTGTGTGTGTGTGTGTGTGTGTGTGTAGCAATTCCTTTCTCATAGATTTTCAAACATACATGAGAAAACACAAACAAAGCGAGATGATCACTTGCCTTTCCCATGATGTTTGTTGTTTTAGATTGAGTTTAATTCCACCTTAGTGTGTGATTTTATTGTTGACATGAGGATGAAACACAGAAACACTCAGAGTTGGTGGGAGGAGAAAGAGACAGATTGTAAAAAGGGGTTAAAGATGCTGCATCCTGCTTTGACAGCCCATAATGATGTAATACCAGTATGGACATGAGATATTCTTATAACATGTTCGCACAGCCAAAAGCAGTTAACACTTAACCCACAGTCAAAAAAACTACACATTCAACGGTATCATCATGAAAGCTTCAACTCTAACAGAGACTGGCTTTAGTTCACCTGCACAAATCACAGCTTCCTGTTTCCATCAGGTCTAAAGGAGAGATTATGAATGAGTTACCCGCTACAGCTTTGTTTGGCATCTCTACAGTCACCACGTTTCTGTCAGAACACAGACAGCTTCTTACTGATGCATCTGCTTCCATCAAATCACAGAGCTTTGCATTGTGTGTTGGCTTTGAGGTCAGAAGCTCCTTGAACCTTAAAAGCTCAAATCTTAATTAAAGACCAAGTTCACCGAGGAACCATGTTTTACTTGTTAGCTTTGGGTTTAACATGCAGGTGCAGGCTGAATATGAACATATTCATTAGCCATCGACAGAAAATACACGGGAAACGCTCTGATTAAAAAAGCCCGACACATCTTCGTCACATCGAAAATGACCATTCATGGGTTCATCCATCTCGACTCACGATGAGGAAAGCTGTTGTTGGTTTAGCTTCCGGGAAATGGCAGAGAACGTCTCGGCTACTACGAGCTAACTGTTAGCATTAGCAACTCTGCAACAAGGCAGAACTCCTCCAGAATTGTGATA